>NC_066595.1:3275000-3432500 GCF_905475345.1 Vespula vulgaris | reverse complement strand
AGAAAGAGAGATAGAGAGAGAGAGAGAGAGAGAGAGAGAAAAATAAATAAAAAAAAATAAAAGAAAAGAAGAAAAAGATCCACTGGCACGAGAAGTCGCTGGATTTACGCGCTTTACTGCGTCATATGGTAACCCAATGTTTCTCGGTCTGCTTACTCTGGTCCTCTTTCTGGTCGTGCCATCGCTTTTATGTATCTAACACACAACGACACAGAATTCTCTATCGATGAAGAAAACAAAAAAAAAAGAAATACTAAAAAAATGACAAATAAAAAAGGTAAAATAAAAAATAAAAAACAAAGATCGGGTTCGGGATTTTTAAAGAGATACGTTCGATACTGGAACGGGGCTAGAAGGGTGGTCAAAGAAAAAAAAAAAAAAATTGTGAAAAAGGAAAGATAGTATTTGTATAAATTTTTTATAAAATCCGATCTCGATCGAAATTTATCGATTTTTGATTATCAAATTTAACCATGAGTGTACATAAAAATCGTCATAGTATATATCTATGTGTGTGTGTGTGTATATATATATGCATATATAGTCATGGCATACGTTGAATTTATGCTCGAAAAGATTCGATGAATTTCGAGCAATACGAGCTCGTCCCGTTGGTTTCGAACTAATCGATGAAATCCGATTTGCCGGATTATACGTGAATGAATATTCGATGAAACAAACGAAACGTTCCCGCAATCAGACAATTGCAAACAACTCGACATATCATTGCTCTTCTATGTGTGTATGTATGTATGTATGTGTATATATATATATATAAAATATGTACATGTATATTAGGTATAAGTATTATGTGCCAACGAATACATAGTATATACATACGTAAAATTGGAAAAGCTTCCATTTTGCAATATGCATGTAACATTAAGAGGTACGCAAATACAATAACAAGATAACATGAACGTATTATACAATCAAAGATTAGATCTTTATGATACGAACTATTTTACCGATCGAGTTGACGATCAAAAAGAATGAAAATAATTCGAACGATCGAAAAAATTTCTTTTATTGTCGCGATCGAAGTTTTTCGATAAATCGTGTCGCTTGAAATGAAGAATGGAATGAGAAAGAGAGAAAGAGAGAAAGAGATGAAAGAATTATAGTATATGTGAAAAGTAGAAAAGAAGGTTAGAGCAAACAGTACGATTAGTGCGGCGTCTTCTTAGAGAGATTACTACTTAGTTCTTTTCTCTTGGATCAGCTTGAAGATACCGTGAGATCGTTAACGACATATCATAAGACGAGACGAAAAGGAGCAAAACTCATTGAAAGTCGACGATGCATGTAGTACTTGGCACGTAACACGTAAACGCTTTCGCCGACCGATTTAATCGCTTACATACATACATACATACACACACATATATATATACATATACATTTATATATATATATATATATATATATATATATATATATATATTTAACGCAGATGTTTCAAGTCATGCAGTTCCTCGTAAAAGGAGAGGTTTTACCCTGTAGTCTTTTACAACGGGGTGGCATATACTTTTACCATGTCTTCTGTCTGTTATTTGATACTGGGATTAAATTAATGAGATTACACAAAAAAAGGAAAAAAAAAAAGAAAGAAAGAAATAAGAGAAAAGTATACGTGTATTTGTATGTACGTGTGCGTGTTTTGTACGAAAGAGAGAGAGAGAGAGAAAGGAAACGTTCGTTGATCTATATCGAATTCTCGATCTCTCGATCTCTTGATCTCTCGAATATAGCAATCGTAGAAACACTATAAGGGCACACCCGATATCGTTTGCGGTACAACCGATACGCCTTCTCGATTATGCATTCTTACGACTGCCTAGACCTATGTATATCTTTTTTCTTTTTTCTTTTTTTTTTTTTGTTGCAAGCCTTACGTATACTTTCCTTATAGCCATTGCACGATTAATATATTTATCGTTTGATCGAATATTAGAGCCAATAGAGTTTTATTGTACTATTATTTGTTGATACCGGATACGTTGTTCTAATAATATAAAAATTGTAAAAGTCGAGGGAGGAAAAGAGCGATCGTAGTAATTTACGTTAATTATCAATGAACGAAAGGTTCATTGACAAAATTTATTCCTCGATTCATTCATGTTTTCAGAAATTATCACGAGCTTCCTTATCGACGCGAATGACATGTGGCCGGTATAAAAAAAAAATAACTTTCTGCATTATCGGCAGTGGTATTCATTTACAAAAGTTCGGGTTCTCATCGTCAGAGAACGCACTTTATTGGGACATCAAATTCTTTTTCTTTCTTTCTTTTTCTTTCTTTTTTTTTTTTTTTATTATTTCTTTCTTTAACAAACAATTTTTTTTTTAAACTACTTATCTAAAGAGGATATATTTTTATAGGAGAAATTATGTCAATCATTAGAGAATATATAAAAGTATGATTAAACGCGACACGCTCCTACGAACTGTTATTATAAAACGACGTTGTAATAAAGGGGATCTAATCGCAAAGTGTTAGCAAAAAATCGTATGGCTCGATAAATCGAAGGCTGGTCGTTTAGAAAATGACAGGACAAACTCTTAAAACAAACAATAAGAATTTTAATACATTTCTTTTTCGAAGAATAATATTTCTCATTTTTTTTTCTTTTTTTTTTTTTAATTACTTCACGAGAAAATTTCACAAAAAAAAAAAAGATACAGGCATAAAGGTATCGCGAATCGATTCATCGAGTTTAAACGTTCGTCATATTGGCCGACATATAAAAAAAGAAAGAAACGAAGAAAAAAAAAAATTAAAACAATCGACGCAGGCGATCGGACGTAACGATGGGAGGAAATGGGAATTTTTTTTATTCTCTCTCTCTCTCTCTCTCTCTCTCTCTCTTTTGTCGTAATTTCAGCGGATAAACGTGAGAGGGAAAGCAACAACATCCGGTCTGTATCGTCGATGGGATTCGATTGGATTTTGCGTTATCGGTGAAACGAGACCGATACTAATACAACGACGAAACGCAGAACAAGTAAGAGTATACGCGTGAATTAGTGAGTGAGAAAGAGAGAGAAAGAGAGAGAGAGAAAGATATATATATATATATATAGAGAGAGAGAGAGAAAGAGAGCATCGTTAATACACGATGATAATTTCCGATTCATAACCAGTATACCGGAATAAATATCCCACCATTACTACCATCACCACCATTACACCTTCCTCTAGCCAATGGATTGCACGTTAGCAATAATCCGCCATTTTTCGTCTCTCGATCTTTTTGTTATTACACTGTATACTTTTCACATTAAAATATTTGAAAAGGACGATAAAACCAGCGAAACACGAAACAAACTCATAAAAAAAAAGGAGAAGAAAAGAAAGGAAAAAATATGCAGGATCGACCAATAGCTTCTAAATAATTTTAGAAGTAGATTATTCTTTTTCGAGATTTTTCAGGTTTATTTATTAATTCATTTTTTCTCTCTTTCTCTCTCTCTCTCTCTCTCTCTCTTTTTTCCAGACTCTAAAACACGAAGCTAAAAATTATTATAGTAGCTTGAAAAGTCTGGAAAAAAGTAATAATTGATTTTTAAAAATACCTCGAAACTTTTTATCCACTCTGTAAAAAGATAGAAAAAAAAATATCGTGAAAAAAGAACCTATCCTCTTCTTTCTCTGCCGTGATATATATATATATATATATATATATATATATATATATATATATATATATATGTATGTATGTACACATAAACGATAACGTGTATTATCGTCCGCAAATACAGAGTTATCGAATACGGATTAAAAAACTCCTGCTTTTTCTCCGTTAAAGGGTTGCATTTTATCGATGCCAACACCGATCGGAAACCATACGCAATACCGCGTTGTCTGTGGGAATATTAAAAAAATTAAAAGGACAAAAAACGTTTCAAAAAATCAAAAAGAAATGAAAGAAAAAATAATAACAAAAAATTAAAGTCGATTTCTCATATAACGAGAGTCGTACGTTTTTACAATGTATGCGGAAAGAAAAAGAAGCAGAAGAAAAATAAAAATGCGAAAGAATAAACAAACGAACGAACGAACGAACGAACAAAGAAGAAAAAATCAAAGAAAATATAAAGAAAAAAAAATAAAACGAGACGAAGGAGCTTTCGAGAATTTACTTTCGAAATATGCTTACTATGTTCGCGCGTAAATCTCGCTTGCAGAAGAGGAGAAAAAGATAGAGAATGCGAAATGAGGAAGAGAGAAGAGAAAGGGAGATCGAGTGTCGGCAAAGACATCCTCGACTGACAGCAAACACAAGGGGTGAAAAGGATCGCGTTGGTCGGATAGGTGGATGGGTAGAAAAGCGAGCTCGCCAAGGAAGCTTATTTAAGACTGCTTGTCTCTTATCGATCCGTAGTTACCCTTGCGACCTTCCCTTCCCTCTTTACTAACCCCTTTTTCTTTTTTTCTCTCTCTCTCTTTTTCTATATGTCTATTTCTATCTTTCTATCTCTGTAAAAAAGTACTTCTTTTTATCAAAGAATCGTTACAAAACTAGAATATTAATTTTTTTTTATATATATGTATACATTTATATATATATTAATATATATATATATAATATATATATATTTATATTGATGTGTGTGTGATGGATATTTATTATATTATCAAAAATTAAGTTTTATAGTATTATAAGAAATTAATAAAATTATTTGCGCAATCATCCCTGTATAGATATTAAATCAAAATAACTAAATCTTACATTCGCTTTCCGAAAAAAGAAATTTCAGAAACGAAAAGTAGATATGATACGTAGATAAGTTATATCCCTGTGTAAAGAAACGATAAAGATAATAGGGTATATACATGAAGCTCGACGATAAAGTCAAATTCATCCTGCGAATTTGATCCTTCGATGCTAAATTGCTAAACGAGATTGACAGAGAGAAAAGAAGAGATAGAAAGAAAGAAGGGGTTGACAACGAATTATATTAATAACATTTGGAAATAGTCTTGTTAAATAACGTAGGTGTAATACACGTGAAGTTGATAAATAAAAAAGAAAAAAGGACAAATATAAAATACTGAAGAAGAACGAACGAAGATGTAGCAGATAGCAAGTTCGATAAGGGTCGGTGATCCGTTTTGAAGTTACCGCACGAAGAGGAAGTGAAGACAGAGACATAGGCACAAAGCCAAAGAAAAAGAGAGAGAGAGAGAGAGAGAGAGATGGTGAACATTTCCCGGATGTGACGGGAGGATGATCAAGTAACGTGAAGTAGACGACGAAGCGCAACGCGACGACTACGACGACGATGACGACGACGACGACGACGACGACGACTACGACGACGACGAGTTTGTCTCGTTCGGTCGCAGCAGCAACAGCAGCATCATCCCTTTCGACCTTAGCCGCAGGCTATACATAGTTCTCGTACGTATACTAAGTTTCTAGTGTGTAGCTACGAGCAACGACACAACACATTTCTACCACCTACCATCATCTCGTTTATCTCTCTCTCTCTCTCTCTCTCTCTCTCTGCTTCTCTCTGTGTATCTCTCGACCGACAACGACGAGAGAGAAAGAGAGAGAGAAAGAGAGAGAGAGAGTGAACTCGCTACACCCGGTTTATTCGAGCATGAAAATTCCGCACCCCTCGTTGCGCTGGATCATCATCCCCCGTCGAACGAGAGCAGACCGGATCGTTCTCGTTCGGTTGAAGCTTGCGAAGAGAAAAATATCGAAGTCAAAGGGGGATCCCTCTGGAGAATCGATAAGACCGAAAGTCCCTCGTGTATCCAAATCCTTCACGCTGAATCCTATATTTATTTTCCATTTTTCCAAATATCTGTATATGTATATCTATATACGTTGTTAAGATCAAGAAGATCCAGAAAAATCAAGAAAGATTTCGACTGCTATTTTTATTCGATTATTTTTTATTTCTCAATGTTTCAACATCGATAATTTTTTAAATAAATACCTGAAAGTATGATATTTATAAGAAAACTTAATAACAGTGATACTGATGAACCACCAATCGAGACGCTTGTTTATTCGTACTTATTTACATATTCAGAATACTTTGAACATTTGTTTGAGGAAATATTTATCATCAATTAATAGAAATTATCGATCGAATGATTTTATAACGATTACGGGAGGAACTGAAGGAATACATTTTTCACCATAGATTTTAAATCATTGTATATATCATATTTTCTCTCCTCTCTTTTTCCCCTCTTCTTTTTTCTGAATATCATGTATAAATAACTAAGATATATACTCAAAGATGCAAGAAAGATTTATGCGATGGGAAATAAACGATAGATCGATAATCCTCTTATTCGTCGAACTATATGTAAAGATATATATATATATATATATATTTATATATATATATATATAAAAATAGGTTTAATATTAAATATGCAAAAAATGTGGTCGAACAATTACATGCCAATAATATCGAGATATATTACGACGTCAAAATTTTGGGTGGAGGAGGATAACTGAGGACGAGAGGGTTGGTTGTGGTTGGTTGGTTATCGAAGGAAGAAAAAAGGGAAAGGGAATGCTAGGGAGGCACGGATCGCGTATGCTATGAAGTTGGGGGAAAGGGATATTATGGGGGGTAGTAAGAGAGATTGGGAAAGAGGGAGGAATGAGAACGAGGGACGAAGGAGGGTTGAAGGACGTCGCGGCACCGTAGAAATCTCGTTGGGACAAAACACATTCCGCGCGCGAAATAATATATTGCACACCCTCGAGCTACTCGTTGTCCTCCCTCTCGTTTTTATTGTAACTGCCCGCATTCGGTAAGAGGGGTGGTTGGCCCATAGCTATTGCCGAGGAGTGCTCCACACCATCCATAAAAAAAAATGAAGACGAGGATCGAGACGCTATAGATATACACACACAAAGTTACACATCATCTATACACATATAACGAAACTCTTATCCTTGGTAAGCTATGGGGGTATGACGATACCATACTGTACCGCTATGCGGTTGCACCCTACGAAATTCAACGAAATTTCTAACAAGATTCGACATAAACTTTGACAAAACTCATTGTTCAACTCATTTTTCTATATATTCGATAAGATTATCTAGGATATATATATATATATATATTGATTAAGTAATCTATTAATAGATAATATATATAAATAAATATAATTCCTCAAAAAAATTTTACTATCATCATAGCAATAGATATTTTGCAATTATTTAAATATAAAAGTTATAGTACTTTATATCGATGTAAAAAAAAAAAAGAAAAAAAAAGTTGATACACCCTCCAGGTAATATAGAGAATAAAATCTTCTATAATGACCTCGCAGAGTTACCTCCGAGTAAGTTAATGCAGTCAATGAATTATTCACAAAATCAGAAATCTAGTTACTCTCTATATATCGAATTTTTTCATAAATAAATCATCAATGTAGCTATTTTTGAAAGATTTAATATACAATCTCTCTCTCTCTCCCTCTCTCTTTCTCTCTTTCTCTCGCTCTCTTTCTCTTCTTCTCTTCGCTTAATCCTATGTTGTAAAACTAAAACCCTGCCATATTACACGTTCTTCTTTCAATGTACGGAACAGTGCCGATGCGTTAATCATCGTCGCTTGGCTCGTTTACACGGTCATTATAACACAATCGAATTACTCTCGCCGATAATCGTTAGCTGCTCTCTCGCGGAGAGTCTATCGACGTAATATAATAACGAGAAAGAGTAGCTAAGCGTAAACGTTTCTCTCTCTCTCTCTCTCTCTCTCTCTCTCTCTCTCTCTCTCTCTCTCTGTCTATGTATGCGTGTATGTATATGTGTATTGTATATAATATTGTATATATGTAAGGCGCAACCACGCGAATTTAAGAGAAGCCGATCTATGCCGATCGCTATCATTCGATTCGGATCACTGACAAACGAGCACGATCGGCAATATTCGATATTTAACTACGTAATTAAACCTACGTTAATTCGAATCAAATATAATATCGTAAGATATACGAAGTGTCTAAAATTTCTGTTTTCTCTATACGTCTAAAATTATTTATGTTTATTCTATATACAAAAAAGAAAAAAAGATGAAGGAAAGAGGAAATTAAAAAGAATATACAATTCTAGAGACTTGTATGAAAAGGAGAAGAAAGAAGAAAAAAAGAAAAAAAAAAAGAAAAAGAAAAAGAATATTATAGCCAATATCTACGCACCTGTTGGATAAATATTATACGACGGAAGTAATGGAAAAATAATGAAATAATAACTTTTGTTGTTTCGCAAAGCTAATTAAACATTACTACGTAGTAAATGCATCAAGGGATTAAGCAAGAGGTAAAGCCAATCGCGTACCGATCTTTGGATATATACAATCGTTGATTTTTATCGATTCTCCAGCACGATTGGCCTCTACGATTCGCGGAAGTTCCTTTAATTAACGAGATGGTACACGTCGATTCGCGTCTTTTGCGAGACTCACGATTCGCCAAATATATATATATATATATATATATATATATATATATGTATATGTATATACGTACGTATACTATATACTACTATACATATATATACACATTATATATATATATATATATATATATATATATATATATAGAGAGAGAGAGAGATAGGAGAAAGATATATTGCGCAACATGAGCTATCGCTTTATGCCGGTCCTTCGTCATATCGAATATCGAACGATATCGAAATTCGATCGAATCGCATTCCTCTGTATAGTGCAGTATATTCAGTGCATTGATGCGTAATCTCCACTACTTTTATTTATTTATTTATTTATTTATTTATTTATTTATTCTCTTTTTCCTTTTTCCTTTATTTTTTATTACTTTTTCTTTCTTCTCTCTTTTTCTTATTTGTTTATGAGACTCTATTATGAGACTGAACATCCGATGGTGTCGAATCGAATCGAATCGAATCGATCATTCGATCGATCACGTTGAATCGTTTTTATATCGAACATGATAGTTCCCTTTCGTTATAAATAAATTCAAGTTTCTGCATATATTTATTTATATACTTACAACTCTCGTCTGTAAATAAAATTATCTAGTGATGTAAATAGAACTCTCTCTATATATCTCTCTATCTCTTATGGTGTACCGTAAAGCTTTATAAATATACCAAAGTAATCTTTTTATAGAGAAATTTATAAATAAAACTACTCGCGTTTAATCAATTATTATTCTCGAAAAATATGAACGTTTATAAATAAATATAGATTTATTTATCTATTAATAATTTGTTATAAACATAGGCGTATGGATATATTTTATATAAGTATATTTCATAAGAATTAATCAATGAAAATATAGAAAATGCTTTTATAACGAGAAAAATAATGATAGCAAAACTTATAATACTTATATAATATTTTTGCAAACCATAAAAACAATCAATTATTACGAGATCTTGAGAAAAGAAGCTTATTTCTGAGTTAATCAGATTCGTACGCTTTTGCTTTCCTTTTTTGTTCTTTTTTTTTTTTATTTTTTTTTTAGTTCATTTTTTGACTTCAATTATGATGAATAATACTACACTGTTTCTTTATCTTCCCCATAAAATATCTTATGGAAACGCGACTCTAAATAATAACAGTGTTCGAAATTAACAAAACGTGCTTTCGAATTGATATCCAAATATCGAATGCAAGTGAACGCTCGATCATGTTTTTATTATCGATCTGACACTATCGACTAACGCGTGTTTACTTGTGAAACCGGTATGCCTGGATTTTCTTTTCTTTTTTTTTATTTCTTTTTAATTATAAGATTTACAAACGTGTCATTATATCAATAGCACGTTTTGGAGAACGTTAACTGAATCGATTTTTCACTTAATATCGCGAGAACGTCAAGTACGTCATTGGATGACGTAAGAACTAAAAAGAAAAAGGAAAAAAAAAAGGAAAGAAGGAAAAGAAAAGAAAATAGATCGATATATGAAGTCACTATAAGAATGAATAAATTAATGGAACGGTTTCATAAAAAAAAAAAAACTATAAAAGAAAGAAAAATCGAACTACGTAAAGTACGACGAAAAATTGTCCCGACCTCGACCTCGACTTCTTATAATCGTTCAGCCAAGATGTAAATAATGCTTTCCGGGTAACTTTGGTTGGTAAAAAAAAAAAAAAAAAAAAAAGAGAGAGAGAGAGAGAAAGAAAAAGCAACAAAAAGAAAATAGCAAAAAACGAACAAAGACATCGAAGCCTTTTCACAAATTCCAAAAGGAAACTTAACGCAAGGCCAAACGAAACGCGCGCGCCTAATGATCGCGTAATGATCACCGTAATGGCGGCGAAACGTTGAAAGAACCATCAAGATCGTTTTCAAAAGAACGAAAGTAGGAAAATGACGAAAGAGTCGAAGGAAAGAGAAAAGAAAAAAAAAAGAAAAAAAAGAAAGAAAGAAAGAAAGAATAGAAATCGTAGGAGATGGAAGGAGGATGGATGATTCGATGGTCGATTTCTCCCTTACCTCGTTATTTCAGAAGAAGAATCAATCGAAATGGATGAATTTTCGAGCGTTTTTGAAAAAACGTATCCTCATCGAAGTCATCGAAACTAATAAACGAGCTATTAAAAATTAAAAAATACAACGCATACGAATGTTTTCAATTTTAATTTCTTCTCTGTATTTCTTTTTTAATTTCTATATAGTAATTTGTAATTTTTCTCTCTGTATTTCTTTTTTTTCTATTTTGTGTTTTTTTTTTTAATTTCACTTCTGCCTGCAATTTTACTATCTTTATTTTTTTACCACCACCACTTTTGATCTACCGTTAGATCAATGCTTCCTAAGAACGTCTATAGTCAAGATTGCTATCTCTTTTTCTCTTTTTCTCTCTCTCTATCTATCTATCTATCTATCTATCTATCTATCTATCTATCTATCTATCTATCTATCTATCTGTCTGTCTGTCTGTCTGTCTATCTATTATATTTATCTCTTTCGTTCCTATCCCTTTTATACTCTGGCTCTTTATTTCTCATCGGATCTCGACCTTATCCTTTTTCTTTTTATTTTTTCTATATTCTCTGTCTCTCTCTCTCTCTCTCTCTCTCTTTCTCTCTCTTTCTTTTCTAACGTTTTGAACTATACGTACAAACCTGTCATATTAAGATGGCGAACATGTAAGTAACGAGTTTCCACACAAAACAGATTAAATATCACTTGGATTTTGTCCATTTCATTTTTATTTTACTTGGATTACTATTCTCGAGGTTTGCCTTAGTGTAAGAGAATGATATCTAGTCTTAATAAATAAATAAATAAATAAATAAATAAATAAATAGACATATATATATAAAGAAAAAAAAATTTGATTAATCTTATGAAAAATTTCAAGATTGTTGATTATAAATTTTGAATTAAACTTCAACGAGAAAAGTCTCGAGCTAATAATAACAATAACAATAACAATAATAATAATAATAATGATAATGATAATAATAATACCGAATAAAAATGCAATGGCGACATAAACATTTACATGCAATATTTGTGCAATACCTGCCGAATGGCAACGCGATAATGGCAACCGTATAATCGTTGGAGGTGGATGAAAGAAATGGAAAGAGGAAGAATAAGAAAAATAAAAGAAAAAAAAAAAGAAAAAGAAAAAAAGGAAGGATATTTTTTCAGAGCCTATCCGACGATAAAGATAACGTTGAAGATGGGCGCGTTGTGCGAACACAGCAGTGTTGCAAAGACGTAGTTTGCAGAGAGCTAGGCGAATGTAAACTGTGAGCGATGTCGAAGTTACAGGAAGTGAGAAGAGAAAGAGAAAGAGAGAAGAGAAGAAAAAGAGAAGAGAGAGAGAGAGAAAGAGATATGCTTGAGAAGTAAAACTCTTACCCTTTCTCCCTCGTTCTATCTTTCTCTCGAAACTGAAAAGGTACCGTCGCGCCATTACGTCTCGTACTTTTTTTCCCGGAAGGCGAAAAAAGGGAACTCGCGCGAGACCGCAGGCTGTGCAACAAAAAAAAAAGAAAACAAAAAAAAAGGGTTGAAGAACAATATGAACGGCTTTTCTCGCTACGCCTAAGACTTCTCTCTGTCTCTCTCTGTTTTTCTTTTTTCTTTTTCTTTCTCTTTCTTTTTTTTTCTTTCGTTTTCGCATATGAAAAGACTCGCGTCACTTTCTTTAACGATCGATGATATACATTCCTTCTTTTTTTTTGTTGTTAGTTTTTTTTTCATGATATTTATTTATTTATTTATTTATTTATTTGTTTGTTTGTTTGTTTGGTTTATGTGTTTTATAACGAAGCTTAAATCGGTCGCTGACTGATAACCAACATCCAATTATCGAGAAAATTTATTGGGAATATTGGGATGGTAGAGATTTTTTATTTGCCATTTCTTTTTTTTATATATCAATAATCGAAATAAAACGAAGTAAATGTTACGCTGTTGTTGTATTAACGATCATCGGATTGACAGAAGAGTTAATTCGAGAATATTTAACATATCGATGCAAAAGGAAAATAAGAATATTATAAAACATATATATGCGACAAAAAGATCGCGAAAGTACGTATATCATTTGATAATATTAAAATATCCAATCTAAAGATTCTATAATAATAATAATAATAATAATAATAATAATAATAGTATACTCTAGTATATCTTTCGATCTACGACAAAAAAATTTTTTCATTTTATTATTCGAAATATCTATATAAAATGCATTATACCTATCGTGCAATTTAGATGTTTGTTTACTGACAATTATTTATTCCTTTACTTCCTTCTTTTCCAAAAAATCGATTCATCGATTTAACGATAGACATAAAAAAAAAGAAAAAGAAAGACAAGGATTCATTGTTAAATTCGGAAAAAAAATATAATATAATCGAACGATCGTTAATTAACGAAAGCTAAGTAACAAATTGTCAGACAAGATAACGCCATTCGAGACACCAATCACGAGCCGATTTGACGTGGGAATACCTGCGGTTGATACATCGTAATATCAACCACCTTCCATGTGCAGAGAGAGAGAGAGAGAGAGGGTGAAATGGTTGAGGACGAGAGGGTTGAGGGATTAGTAAAGGGAACAATATATCTACTACTATATATGTACATATATCAGGGTGTATATATGCATATGATGGAACACGTGCGTAATACCGATCCAGAGGGAAATTGGATCGAAAATATATCGAGTCGAGTAATTAATTAAGCTCTCTACCACCACGATCATCATCATCATTTCCCACCATTACCACAGTCATCTTTATAATTACGGTAATGATAACTCGTACACGAATTAACAACAAGCTTACTCGAAAGAGAAAAAAAGATGAATGAAAAATCGAACGAGCTTAACGCGTTACTCTCCAGAACGTTAAAATCAATGAAATATATTATATTTTATTCGAAATAATTCCCTATTTAATATATGTATTTAATGTATGTAAGTAGATAAAGTTACTTTATTTATTTTTGTTTGCAATTACGTTAATTGGCTCGATATATTGTACGTTATACCTTCGTGTAAAATACGGAGTAATTTTTTTCTTTTTTTATGTAATTATGTTTTATGAATTTATTTCGTAATTCAATTAATCATTTTACATACTATATCTTTAATTTATTTCATTTTCGTGTTGTGATTATATTTTATGTTAATTATCTATTTACATATTACATATATATATATATATATATATATAATAAATAAAATCAGCGGATATAAATCTTACTTAAAAAATAATATATAAAAATATATATTGTTATATATATAAATAATTATTTTTATATATTATTTATATATATTTTTAATAAGTAATATCCTTATCCTATACATAATCTTTTAATTATTACATCGAAATATGAAATTAAACAGGACGACATTATTATTATTATCTTCTTTTTCAAGATATTCTCTTTTAGAAGACGCGATCTTTCAAAAAATGAAAAGAAACGAGGGGGAAGAAGAAAGAAAAAAAAAAAAAGAAAAAAAGAAAGAAAAAAGAGATCGTTAAATGTTTACGTTTAACACCCTAGACGTAATCATTCTCCCCTTATCCCACTCAACCCCATACCTTTCCCATAAAGCACATAGTCGAAAGTCTTTGCTTGTATTTATTAGGTCCGACGCAATGCATTACAATTTTCATTAATCGAGTCGGCTTTAATGCAATTAATCGTACGCTCATATCGATGCACGGTACTGCACGGCATCGTACGAAGCAGAAACGCGTTATTATCTTTACATGGTGTAACCCTTGTTCGACGACACCAACTACCCAATGGCGGGAGCCCATTACGCTAATGGCCGACAATATTGCTTTCGCCGTGGACGATGCAATTCGCATCGGTGCTGGTGCATCTACCTACCGTTCGACGGTATGTAGGATGTTAGTAACAAGCGATTGAAACAAAAAAGAAAAAGAAAGAAAGAAAGAAAAAAAAATATGAGAAGAAAAAAGAACAAAAAAGGAGAGATAGAAATAAAGTAGGAAGAGTGGAAAATAAAGAGGAGGAGGAGGAGGAGGAAGAGAATTGGAAAAATGGTACAGATTCAGAAAGAGAGAGAGAGAGAGAGAGAGAGAGAATACAAACCACGAAGCACGTTAATTAGCTCGTAATTACGATCGCGCGAGTATACATACATACGTATAGTTGTTCGGTCTACTAATTGGACTAATTAGACGAGAACAGTTCTATCGACTTTTATTCTTTAGTTGATAGAAACAATATTTCCGAAACAAATGATGTTACTAACTCGATGGGGACAATGATTTTTTCTTTTCTATTCTATTTTTCATCCTTTTAACACAATTTTACTATTGATATTATTATTAGTATTCTTATTATTTAACGTTAGATATTATCGGATAAACGTTATTGTTATTATTATTAGGTATAGAAAAAGAAGAAAAAGAAGAGGAAGAAGAGGAAGAAGAGGTTAGCGAGTATATAATTTTATTTCTTACGTAGCAGGTAAAATACGTTGTAATCTTGAACACGCGTGTCATAGGTGAATGAGGTCGAGTTATTTTCACTTACTCGGATCACAGACCACCACCATTCTCCCCTAGCCTCTCGTACTCGTAGAGTACCTAAATATTTCATTCGACCTAATTCAACGAAATCGATCCGGAGTACTACGGAACATTTTTCAAACTAAATTGACAACGTTAATAATAGACATTTAATAAAAAAAAAAAGAAGAAGAAAAAGAAAAAAAGGAAAAGAACCGACATAGCAAAACGCTTTTAATTATTCGATCAAAATGGCGATAATCTTTTATTAAGTTAGAAACGAATTTTCTTTTAACGAAAAAAACTGACACGACTGGCTCGTCCGAATGATCAGATTTGAACTCCATTTAATCTATTTATCTCTATCTATTTCTATCTGGTTCTTTTTCTTAAAAATCCGTCGTCGTAGTTGAAAATTATTGGTGATAAACGAGCCGAAGAAGGTAAATAAGTTAGTCGGTACGTTCCGTTAAAACGCAAGCGCTCCTGGGAATCGATTTTCTATTTGCCAGAGTAGAAACTCCATCTTTTTCGGTCTCTTACAGTAAACTGCCGCCTACGAGCTTTCCTTCGCGAACGTGACGGCAATACACGCCTGTGACCATTTACCTTAAAATAGAAATTAAGAGATTACCGAGAGGAGAGAGAAAAAGATCGAGAAAGAAGAAGGAAGGGAAAATAAACGAAATAAAAAAAAAATGAAAAAAGAGGAAAGAAAAAAGAAATGAAAGAAAGAAAAGAAAGGAAAAGAAAATAATTCCCTGGAGAAAGCCGTAAGAAAAATTTTCTCGTCTCTGGCCAAGGTGAAATCGATACGGAATGTTGTAATCCAAATTTTTAAATTCTCTCCTCTCTAATCTCTCTCTCTCTCTCTCTCTCTCTCCATATAAAAAAGGCAAAAAAGAAAAGAGAGAGAGAGAGAGAGAAATGAGAGAAATTCCGAGGTTGGAATGGATCGTACAAAGGCAAGCACTGCGTTGAAGTAGTACGTTGAGTATGTTGGGAAGCAACGGATAAAGGAGTGCCGTCCACTTATTGCGCTTGAGTTGTCTTTTACGCGCGTTCAACGTTCTACTTGCAAGAATAAAAAAAAAGTAGAAGAAGAAAAAGGAAAAAAAAAAGAAAAGAAAAGAAGAGGGAGGAAGAAAAAAGAAGGAAAAGAAAAAATAGAAAGGACGAAAAAAGAAAGTAGACAAAAAGAATCCGACGTGATTTTATCATCGTTCGTTCTCCCTTCTTCTCAATAATTTTTTTCTTTCCACTATCTCCCTCGCTCCTCCCTATCGCCATTTAAAAAAAAGAGAAGAAGAAGAAGAAGAAGAAGAAGATGAAAAAAGAAAAAAAATTCTACTCCGATCGATAATCGAACATTATAATAATAATTTATACTTTTGATAAATCCTTCGATATAGTTCGAGTTAATTCTTCAGAATAGAGTATTTGAATTTAATTCCTGAGGAACGTAATTCTAGGCAAACTTGAAATCGACGATATGGACGTTTTAAGAATCGAAACCGAACTCGTAAAATCTCGATTATCCCGTCGAAGAAACATTAACGAATGAACGTATGTATGTATGTATGTATGTATGTATGTATGTATGTATGTATGTATGTATGTATGTATGTATGAACGAACGAACGAACGAACGAACGAATGGCATTCATGAACAAAGGGAACGTCGAGTCTCCATCGACTTCCTCCCACTTCCGATAATTCCGAAAACTCATTTCAAGACTCCGCTGAGAAACGTAAAATATAGGAAGCCGAGTAATTGTGCGGTTGTAGAGCAACGGAAACGACGACGATAGAACGAACGATTTCAGATGAGCTAAGGTAACGAACGAACGAACGAACGAACGAACGAACGAACGAACGAACGAACGAACGAACGGACGAACGAATGGACGGCCAAAGAAAAGCAATATTAAATCGTGCGATATAAAAGAAAGAAAGAAAGAAAAAGAAATGGATAAAGAAAAAGAAATTAGAAAAAAAAGAGATAAAAGATAAGTAGAATCGTTTGGACTCGTTTATTCTTCGCTGATCGTTAAGGAAGTCAGGATGGTGTGTGAAAAAAAGTAAAAAATAAAAAAGAGAAAAATAAATAAATACAAGAAAAAGGATATTAATGAGTTAGGAATCTAGGACGGATCAAAAGTTGCACGGGGATTTTCAAATGTTTCTGAGTGATTTAAAAAAGAAAAAAAAAAGGAAAAAGAGAAAAAAAATCGATCGTTCTTTCTCGGATAAATTTTTAAGCTCATTCTTTTCTTTTTTTTTCTCAATTTGTAAAAACACGAGCTGGACTTGCAAGGTCGGACTTGAGAAGCCTGAAGTTTAGATTAAAAAGTATTCTCGAAAAAAAGAGTCCTTGATTAAAGAAAAAAAAAAATCATCACGGGAACTTTTGACCCTCGCCAAGAGACTTTTGTCAACGACTGTCTAACGACTCTTGATCCTTGTTTAGACTTTTTATCCCCTTTCGCTAAAAACTTTACGACCTTCGTCTAGAATAATTTTTTTTATCTACCCTATAAATAAAATAATAAAAAAAAATGATCCCCAAAAATATTGATTTAAGTTCGTTAACTTGAGTATACTTCGTTTAGCACGTTTCTCGATAATGGTCGATGCTAAACGAAAGGAGTAAGTACTATGACTAGATCGATTGAGTCCTCAACGAATCTTTTTCAAAAAGAAAATTTCAGAATCTTTAAAATGATTTTATATGTAAAATGCATAGATCATCGTGAATAATCGCTGGGGTGTCTCATTTTATATCAAATCTATCTACATTTATCTCTTTCTCTAAGTTGATTTAAAGATTTTAGAATATTTATGGTGAAGATTCGTGACTCGACGATCCAAGTAGTAACAACCGCAGTGCGTCAGCCCAATGTTCTCATATGGAGAACAAAAGGACCTTGTTTCGGTATATATTAACATATAAGTCAATGCACACATACCTACGCCTTATAACTACAATACAAATAATAATAATAACAATAATTAGTATTATTGTTATTGATATCAGCTTGTAAAGGATGTGACGAGATAAGAAAAAAAGAAAATTATCTAAAACAAAACAAAAAAAAATTATTTAACACGAATATAAATGTAATCACGATAACGTCCTATTTCCTGAATATACACCACTGTGTACATTTATAATAATAATAAAAAAAAAATTAATAATAATAAGTAAATTAAGGAGAATTAAAATCGGGATAATTTTATCTCTCAAATTAAAAAAAAAGGGTGGAGGAGAAAAAAAGAATAAAAATTAAAATCAAAATCCAAAAAAATTAAATCAAAGAGGAAGAAAATAAAATGTGACAGAATATTGTTCGAACGATAAACTATATCCTAAACGTAATAATGTTAAAGAAAATTCCAAGATGTCTAAGAGAAGTTTAAGCTCGTAGTTTCACAGATACGTTCAAAGATAGATCACTTTTCACCTGGAGCGACTATAACTTATAAATTGTAAAAGTAAAGGTAAAGGTAAAGGAAACAGAGAAAAGGAATTACGGAAGAAAAGAAAGGAAAGAAGAAAGGATACAAAGAAAGAAAAAGAAAAAGAGACTGGTATCTTTATGGCACGGATTACGCCGTGCATTTTCCTTGCCGTTTCAAGACACGCTGATAATGGCCACCACCACCACCACCAACCACCAACCACCACCATCAACACCATCGATATACTAGTACCACCACTATAGTCACGTCCCCGACCTTCGCTACTACCACCACCATAAACGTTGAAAGTTACTAAGAAATAAAATGGCAAATTATCCCTTCGCAATGGATATTTCACCATGACGGTGCATTTTCTTTCTTCCTTTCTTTTTTTCACTCTTTTTTCTTTCTTTTTTATCTATCCAACAATTCCTACCAAGATAAGAACATAGCCCTACGATCTATCCATCTCTTTTTTCTCATTCCATCTAAATCTTACTTTCTCCTTGTTCATTTCTTTTTTAAGATTCTTAAATAAATTACGTGGCACTTGTCTTATACCGATCGGATTGATCGCATAAAGTAGAGCGAGTTTGTGAGAAAAAGAGAGAGAAGGAGAGATTAAATATCTCAGAGCTATTTGAAACATTTTTTTTATACACATGCATATATATATATATATATATATATATATATATACACCAATTAGCGATTAGTCGAAAGGTATTACGTTCTGCTCGATAATTTTAATAAAAAATAATGAATAAATTATTCATTCAGGTGTAATATACATTATTTACTATTTATTATTTAATTATTTAGCATTTAGATGTAATATTTATCTCTCTCTCTCTCTCTCTCTCTCTCCCCCTACTTCCATATATACCTACACACACATATGTCCATAAAAAAAACATTCTGACGTCACTTATTGGCCAATCCGACATATACAGTTAATAAATAAAATATAAACGATACTACTACTTCAGTATGCGTCTCTTGTAACCTGGTGTAATCGTACGAATGAATCATCGCCACGAACGAAGAAGTCACGAATGATCAAGGATCGAGAGAAATGTCTCGTTGCTGTTGACTCATCACTGCGATCTATTCTTAAGATAAGGAATAAATAAATAAATAAATAAATAAATAAAAAATTAATTACACACTCGGCCCTAAGTCGGCCGAGTCGTCTTATTAGATTAGAAAGTAAACAGGTGCTGTTTCCACAGTTTGCGCCAGCAAAAAGACTCGAACACCTACACTCTTAAGAATGCGCGACCTGAAGTCGATGTAAATTACACGCCACGATGCACTTTACCTTTCTAATTCGTTTGTTAAATTTTCCTCCTTTCCCGTCAATATCCAAGAAATACTGTTATTATACTTAGATAATCGGACTATATATCGGAGAGAGTAATAATTAAGTATCAAAATAAAATGTAACATTAAGACGTAGAATGATTTATATAAGAATAATAATAAAAATAATAACTATTGATTAACAGTCGATAATTATTATCTCTTGTAACGTGAATAATTCTTGGAATGGCTAAAATAAATAGATTTCTTTTCATTGCAAAAGAAATTTGTAGGAAAAGAATACGTAGTATTAACGTAGTTAATAATTACTCATGTAGAATATAAATTAAGTTGAATAGTACTAATTTGAGAATGAATGAGGAACGATCATTATCATAAAAAATAGTATCGATCTATACAACGTAATTATCATAACGGTACAGGTCTCCCAAAGTTGGTATATTAACAGCTTATTATTATTCTCGACACGTGAATCGCACCTGATTCGTGTCACTTTAACAGTTCAAGTTATGCAATCTCTGTCATAACTATCGTGGAACTGAAACATGAACAAACGAAGAGTTCATATAGCATATATATATATATATATATATATATATATATATATATATATAGAGAGAGAGAGAGAGAGAGAGAGAGAGAGCTAAAAAAAGAAAGAAATAGAGTGTCTTGTTTTATTGACCCTCGATTCCCACGGTTCGATTTAGTAAATGCTATATATAGAATCTGTATATGTGTGTCTACGTATAATATATATATAGTAAATAATATAAATAAAAAGATACAATTTTATAATACAACATGTATTATAGAACTAGAAGACATTAAAAAAAAAAAAAACCGTGTAACAAGATTATCAAATCTTTTAAATTTCACAAAAAGATTTGACTACTATAATTTAATAAATTCTTTCTCATCTTTTATAAGTTATTTATTATTATTTTTACTTGTTTATCTGAGATACATTCATTTACGTCATTTAAAATGTAGAATGAAGAAAATAGGGATTAAAAAAGATACATGCATACCTACATATATCGCTTTCTCCCTATAGTGTATATAATTCGATATACAAGATCTCCTCCGATTTTCAACATTTCCTTTCGCTTGAACGCCTGCGAATTGCTTCTACTATCGTATATATGTACATAGTATTATAGAAGCGTGCTTTCACTCGGAAACAATATAAAGTACGTTTAAGAGCAATAAACGATACGGTGGGAACGATTCTCATACTCGATATCAGTATATGAGAAAGTATAATTCCAGTCAAGTTTCAAACGTGTTCCCTTTTATTCTCTATCCATTCATTTACCTGTCTATCTATCCATCCATCTATCCATCCATCTATCTATCTATCTATTCGTCTATCTATCTCTATCTCTTTCTAACTTGTACACTTTTTTTTCTTCTCCTTCTTTCATCATATATCTCACGACAATTTGTGCGAATCGATACGCCTGAACGGAAAATGTTACATCTCGTATCGAAACTTTCAAATCGCAAAAAGATGTTTCGAGATTTAAAAAAAAAAAAAAAGGAATAAGTAAACACGATCTGTTAAAAGCATCGACGTGCATCTATATCTTCTGAAAAATCCTAGATAAAATCCTAGATAAAATAATCCTAGATAAAAAAGTCGATGAAAAAATTGAAAAAAAAAAGAAAGAGAAGAAAGGAAGTAAAAAAGAACAAAAATTAAGCCTGCAAAGTCTCGAAACAGGAGCGATTGATTCCAATAATATCAACCGAAGAAAACTTTTACCTTATTCTGTTTTGTGATGACACAAAAAAAAGAAAAAAAGAAAGAAAAAGATGATATTATCGTACAGACGATAAAAACTTTTAATCGTTCGACCTTAATTACCTTTAATCCTTTAACGCGTCTATTCACTCTTCAGATTTAAAAATTTTGAAGAAGAGAAATTCGATTGGACGTTTCTATTTCGCACACATACGCGTATATCTCATCGATCCTCTACTTTCCTTTGTCTCGGAAATTAATTCTTGCAAAGGGAAGAAAGAGAAAGAAAAAAGGATAGACATAAAAGGAAACGAAAGTAAAATGAAATAAAAAAAAAAGAAAAGAAAAGAAAAACAAAAAGAAGAAGAAGAAGAAGAAGAAAAAAGTATAAAAAATCATAGTGCGTTAACGACCGTTACAGGAAACGAAATCTCCGTGGCGTAACATTCGATTTAGCGTTAAACGACGTAGAAATGATTGTATTTTGTGAAATTCTTTTGTCGGTTAAGATAAAAAGGATTTTCAGTGATAACGAGGTATTTTAGCTCTCTTTGTGTGCGTACTTGTTGGCGGTTCTAGGGAAAAAAAAAAAAAGAAGAAAAAAAGAAAGAAAGAAAAAGAAAAAGTAAAAAAAAGAAAAAGGGAATTAGAGATAAAGAAAAAGGAACAATGTGGAAAGAAAATTATTTTTTTTCTTTTGCATTGTCTCTATCTGTCTCTCTCTCTTTTTTCATATTAGTTTGTTCGTATAATTAGCCACAAACGTGTGGTCGTTTTGCGGAAAGGGGTACGATGCAAAATTTCCGCTCGGTTGTGCGTCAAAGAGCTGAAGGTTGTGTTGGTTTATGTTGGATAGAGAAAAAGAGAGAGAGAGAGAGAGAAAGATATATATATATATATATAGTGAGAGAGAAAGAGAGAGAGACAGGTGAAGTAAACGGGGATGAAAGGGGATGAAAGGGGGTGTAAAAGAGGGAGAGAAGGGGATTGGATAGAAAATATCGGCGCCACGGTATTCTGGCAACTCTTCAAACGATGCATCGTCGAAAATCAATTTCGTGTGGCGAGTCCCCTGTGGACTCATCGACCCCACAACGGATATGCCACTTCGTTCACGTCGAACGGGCCAATAAAAAAAACGAGAGAGCAAAAAAATATATATAATCTTTTTTCTTCTTCCTACATTTTTTCTCTATTATTTTTTCTTTTCTTCTCTTTTCTTATTTTTCCGTTCGATTCCGAAGAAGGAAAATCCATCATCGAGATATGGAATGATAACACGATTGAAAGTAATAATAATGGGTGTTATTAATATACGTGGGTTATTAATAAGTAGATAGTATTAAACGTTCAGCGTTTAGATATCAATCAGTTGAATTAGCAATAGTTTAGCTTCTATGAGAGACTTAATCGTAAAGAAGACACGATTAATGATTATTCACGTGCATAAACGGACTAATTGTTAGAAATACACACGTGTATGTATATATATATATATATATATACTTCAAGGACGATCTATCGAATGATAATATAGCAAGACTGCAGAGAAACGTTCTCTTTAAACGATTTATCCGTTTCGATCGACTCCGTTCCTTCGACATTATATTCTCTCTCTTTTTTTCTCTCTCTTTCTCTCTCTTTCTTTCTCTGTATATAACTTAGCCAGGAAATTCACTGTAATAAAGAGAAAATTACGGCAAACGGGTACAGTGGTCGTAAGCGAACGGACACAGACGGTCTTTATCCACTCTCAATGACATTACGCAAATAGCACGTACTTACTTCTCGCGAGAGAGAGAGAAAGAGAGAGAGAGAGAGAGAGAGAGAGAGAGAGAGAGAGGGAAATAGGTAAAGAAAGGAAGAAAGAAAAAAGGAAGAAAAAAGAACAGGAAGAAAAAAGAAACAACAAAAAATGGTTACCAACTAGCGTCACTTTCCTGTTTGCATTAAATAGAAACGTATGCAAGCAAATAATTACGTCGTCAAGTTAAACGATCAACTTTGTTTTCGAACATTTTGAAAGAAATATGTGTGCGTGTTTATTTTTTTTTATCATCCAAATTATACAAATATTAGAAAATTATCTGTTAGAGAAACAGGTCGATAGATAAAAAAGAATTATTGCTTAGGAACTTTCATGTTTCGCGTTCAGAAACATCAGCACCTAACAATCAACTTAATTTTCGAAAATTCTTAGATACGCGGTGAGTACTTTTTTTTCTTTTTTTTTTCCTTTTTTTTTTGGTATCTTCGAGATTCCATCGAATCGTTTAATAATTTCCAATTCCTTTCTTTCTTTTTCCCTTTTTCTTTTTACTTCTACTTTTCTTTTTTTTTTTTTAGCCGAGAAATTTCATTTTTATAGAAATACTATACATATATGGTATTTTTAGAGAAACTATTTTTGCAATAGATCGATATCGTTTGCATCATTATGCCTTCGAACGACTTCTCTCGAAAGAGCATATCGAATATCGAACTATTAACAGGCACGACGAGTATAATATCACGTTCTCCGCACGTGTGCATTCGCCATAATGCCATCGACCATCGAGAGAAAAAGAGAGAGAGAAAGACAGAGAGAGAGATAAAGAGAGAGAGAGAGAGAGAGAGAGAGAGAGAGAGAGAGAGAGAGAGAGAGAGAGAGATATCAAAGGTTCTGCACTTTATCGATTTATTGCTTAGACTCGAAAGTATAACTTTCGATCGTTTCTGTATTATAGAGTGATCTATAATATCTCCTCTTCGTAAGGAATTAACAACAAAACTTTCCAACTTTTCTACTTTGTTACTTAAAAAGAAAAAAAAAAAAAAGAAAGGATAAAAAACAAGAATTTTTTCCTCTTTCTCTTCCTTCCTTCTTTCCTTTACTTCTTTCTATTTTTTTTTTTTCGTTTTTGTACTTTGTTCTCTTTTTCGTCACGCCAACGTAATCCAATTATCTTGCGTTTGGTAACGGTGTTACCTTGTTAACGAACGGATCTCCAACGGTATATACGGAAATGATGATATTTTAATTAGAGTTTATAATCTATGAAATGAGATTTTAAAGTAAGCCTATGTTTCTTTTCGCAGATGTCGAGTATATATATATATATATATATATATATATATATATATATATATAAAATACACAGGATGTTCTCGATTTCGTTTCGTAACACCTTCCTTTTCCTTCTTTTTCAACACCTTTTTACCTTCACCCTCCTCTCTCCCACCCTTCTACCCTTCTTATTTATTTTTTTTTATTACTTTATAACGATCCTTGCGTTACTAACGACAATAATTTCTCGACTTGCGTTCGTCTTTTCGTTTAATTTCGTCGAAAATTACTCGTCCACATAGTAATATGGATAAGTGAAAAATATGCATAGGTATATATATATATATAAAGAGAGAGAGAGAGAGAGAGAGAGAGAGAGAGAGAGAGAGAGAGAAAACAATAAAAACTGTACAATCGACCGACCTAGTTTCGTCTGTGAGCTTTCAAATCCTATTCGAGCTTTATGCTCGTAATTGCTGTGCTCCAGAGTTTCATTAATTTTACCTTCAAATCTAAATCAAAATACATTTCCTAATGAAGTGCACGACTACTTTCATGTAAACTTCGTTATTATTATTATTATTATTATTATTATTATTATTATTATTATTATTATTATTATTATTATTATTATTATGGTTGTTGTTGTTATTTTTACTGCTGGCATTATTACTATTTCCAAATTTCAAAACATTTAATATTCACTTCGTTTTCGTCCCGTTTCCGAACTTTGTTCGTGTATACGTGTAAGTAATATATATATATAAAAAAAAAAAAGAGAGAGAGAAAAAAAAAGAAAAAGAAAAAAGGAATATACGAAAAATTTAATTCTCCTTTTACAAAATGAAATTGAACTCGTATTCGTGGTTGTATGTGTATGTAGATATTATGTAAATATGATAATAACTAATACCTATAACATAACGTTATTACCATGTTCTCGTCTATCAGAGTAATACCGAACTAATAATAAACAAGACGGGTTAAACTACCATCCCCCAAGATTACCCTCATCTAGATATTACAGAGAACATGCGAATTTCGATAGTTATTTCTCTCGAATATATGGTTTACATTTACCACCATACAAGGGTTAGGGTGTTGTAATAATTAGCCGCTGACAAGGAACGTTATACGTCTATGTATCAATATATACCTATACATATATACATATATATATCCACACACATATATAGAGTAGACAAACAAAGACAGACAGAGACAGAAAGAGTGAGGGAGAAAGAGATATTAAAGCTACAGAGAAAGATGCTTCGTAAGCACCTGTGGGGATATACACCCTCTTTTATATCCTCTTCTCTCTCTCTCTCTCTCTCTTTCTTTTTTCTCTTACATCTCTTGCATCAACGATAAAGAAGAAGAAAAAGAGAGAAAATAAATGAAGCCTATGTATATGTGCCTATCTATCTATATATCTATCTTCCTACGTGTCTGTGCGTACACCCATATCTGCATATGCATACCTGTGTGCATACCTGTGTATAAGTATGTCGGTAGTGTGAACGACCACTTAGAGACAAGAATATCCTAAACCCACACACGCTTCTATTCACACACACACACACACACACACACACACACACACACACACACACACACACACAAATACCTATGTAAAGGTGAAAACGAGTCTCGATTATTCCTTCCCTGGGATGAGTAACACCCTAACTACTTTGTATGCAAAACGACGTCTCGTGCTAGACGCACGCGTACTTACACACACCCCTATTCGCTCACCTATATCCAACTTTGACGATATATTCTTCTTTCGCGAATTCTAACTCCCACGGAATCTTAGGGGAATATACTTTTAAGGGTATTCGTGTACTTCGAAAAAGAAGAGAAAAGAAAGAGAAAAAATAAAAAAGGGAAAGAAGAGGCAAGAATTCTTTTTTGTAATTTTTTTTTCTTTCTTTCTTTCTTTCTTTCTTTCTTTCTTTCTTCTTTTTTGCAACGACAAAAATCGACAATTATTTTACGAAAATTGTAACAAAATATATTTCGTGTGTAAGCGTGTATGCGTTTGTGTAGAAGGATAAGCTAACATAACTATAATCGCGTAAATATTAAATTCAATATTCGTGTCAATATTATATTATTCTGCATTCATATGTATATATATATATATATAATACGTATACAAGAATATACATTTTCGTCGAATATATTTAGTCGAATAAACGTTATTATCGGTACGCCGACTAAAAAGCGGCAACTTCAAAGAAAATTCGTCAGGCATCCTTATCCTTTAACGAAAGGAAAGGAAACTTCCTGTAAGCGTTTGCTTTTAGAATTTTTATAGATAAAACAGACGAGTATGATATAAAAGTAATAATTCTATTATATAAAGTATAATACTATCACGCGTTTATATCTATCTCGTTGAAAAAATTCGTTTAAACGACGATATATAAATTCTATTTGAATGACCATAAATATTATTCAAACGACCGTAATATCGTTTACAAGGCATGATTTATGGTTTCCAAGAATTATTGGAGGACAAAAAAAAAAAGAAAAGAGTAAAATAAAAAAAATAAATTTAATGTCAGACAAGATAAATCGAAAAGATTTCCAGGTGATTTTAAAAGTCAATTAATCTTATTGGACTATTCCTCCCATCATTTTCTTTTTTCTTTTGCAGATTGTAAAACTACAAACTAAAAAAAAAAAAAGAAAAAAAAGTAACGCTGCTATCAATGAAAAATTATTGTTATACCGTTATAAACCGACGTGAATGCAACCCTTTGCTGCATGCTTTATTTTTCTAAATATATAAGATAAATTTATAAGGAAAGAAAGTTTATATATATATATACACACACATACTTATAAAAAAAAAATATTATAAAAAGTGTGAAAGAAATAACATTATCAGGATCTTGTAATAAATTCTAACGAAAAATTATAACCCAGATTATTGCATGGAATATAATAAATCTACATTAAACGTCAACATACCTACAATAATTTTTTAATCGCAGCCCTCTCAACGAAGGGCTTCAATTATCGACAATTAACATGATATTCCATAACAGTTAGTTTTAATTACCGATGACTCAAGTCACATCGATATAACGAAAAGGGATACTCGTGAGAGGTATGGCAGTAGCAGCCACTATTATTCACAATTGTGTATAAGATAGAAAGAGAGAGAAAAAAAGAGAGAAAAAGAGAGAGATGAGAGAGAAGCCATGCCGGCGAGAAGTAAGCGAGGTGGAACGAGAGAGGAGTGGGCGTTTTAATTTTGCACGCGACGACAAATTGCGTCCCTCGTTATTTAGGGTGGCATCGTGCAGCTTCCTCCCCGGAGCAGCTGTGCATTAGACGATGCGAAAAGCTTTACTCTTGGAAACTCGACGAAACGTCCTCCTACGAGTGCTACCGGTTTCGTGAGCCTGCGCAAAAGAGAGAGAAGAGAGAGAGAGAGAGAGAGAGAAAAGGAGAAAATGGGAGAAGGAGAGAAGAGTTTCGTTTTCCGCGTTCGACATTGGCTTCGTTAGCCATCCACGAATTTACATTCGAAATAACCCGAGAAATTCTCAACTTTAAATACTCGCCCTATCTCTCGTTTCAACGCAACCACCCGTTGTATTCTTTCTCTTTCTCTCTCGCTCGCTCGGTCTGTTCTATCTCTTTCGTTTTATCTATCTGTATCTGTATCTATTTCTCTCTTTTTCTCTCTCTCTCTCTCTCTCTCTCTCTCTATTTGCTTTTTTCGTTTTTCTTATGCATTTTAATATCTCCCTAAACGTAAGTAATCCCTTCTTTTCTCATCGTTAATAGCAGGAGAAGATTTTATATAAACAAGTCGTTTACGTTTGGAAACACAACGTTTAAAATACTGTAAATATATATATATATGTATGTATGTATGTATATATGTATGTATGTATGTATGTATGTATGTATGTATGTATGTATGTATGTACATATAAAATGTCCAAGTAAATATCTCGCTCGATGTTAGAAAAAAATTTATTAAAAAAAATCTGCACGACTCTACAAAGCAAATGTAAACATTTTCATCTTTTTCCTCTTTTTCTATTCTTTTTCAACCAGTGACCGAGATATCCGAGATTATAAAAGCTTTTTTTCTTTTATCATGGATACCCATAATTTACTTCTTTTTATCTTCTACTGTTTATATATTTATTATCATTTACAAAATCATATTCCAATAAAAAAAAAAAAAAAAAAAAAAAAAATCAGCCGAGCAAGCTAATGATCCGAACTGAAATCGTAATTATTTTTTTACGATGATAAACAAAAAATTAAGGAATCGCTTAGAAAAGAAGAAAGAGAAAAGAAAAGAAAAGAAAAGAAAATCGTGGATTTAGAATTTCGATATAAAGTTTATGGCGATACAAAGACTCGAGCATTTTCCCGAATTCTGTATAAAAGTACAATTAAATTAAATTAAATTAAATTAAAAAAAAAAAAAAAAAGAAAAAAAAGAAAGAAAGAAAACACGAACATTGCAAAAGTATAAAGTAAAAAAATATGCTTATATATATATAATAACAATATATATATATATATAATAAACAAAAAGAAATAAGCAACTTACACCAGTAATAATTTAAAGAACATGCGCGTTGTGAAGTAACGTTCGTGGGTTTGTAGTACTATCGACGAAATGCAGCTTCCCAAAGATTCAGAGACAGAGAGAGAGAGAGAGAGAGAGAAACACAGAGAGGGAAAGAGAGAGAGAGAGAGAGAGAGAGAGAGAGAGAGAGAGAGAGAGAGAGAGAGCATTAACTCGTACGAATAGAGAGGGTGCATTCGGTAGGATACACGCCGCTACACAATTCAAAGCTGCGAAGGATTCCGACTAGACTGTTGGAGAGTGTATGTACATATGTACAAGCGGCAGCATTGCTGGGAAACTGAGGTCTGGATGGCTGAGAGGGAATCTTTAAAGGGAAAACGAGAGAAAGAGAAAAAAATATAAAGAGAAAGAGAGAAAAGGGAAATCGCACTTTCGACAATATAACATGTCGCAGGTAGTTTTCTCGATATTAATCGAAACCCGAGATCGAAAGTTTCTACTTGGATAGGTAGACAAGTCACGTGACCGTTTAGAATTTAATACTAATTACTAATCATCGAGTATATCAAACGTGTGAGAGATAGCACGTAAGTATCTACTTGTACATATGTATGTATATATATACGTATGCATGTTCGTATAAGCACGTTAAGAGATACACGTAACCAAGAAATTTGATATCGATTGTCGCGTAACTTTGTACTATTAATTTGTTGAATAATCAAAAAAAAAAAAAAAGAAAGAAAGAAAGAAAAGGAAAAAAAAAGAAAAAAAGTATACATATGGGTGAATATTTAATTTGGATTCAATGAATTCATCGAAACGTTTATTATAATATAGATTTAATATTTTTATTTCTTAAAACGTTCAAATAACGCGCGAATAATTTGGTATTCTAGTTTATTCGATAGATGGCAAATGCATCGTTTTACTCTCCCGCAAGTGAACCATTATCCAAGTGGATTTAAACGAACGAGAGAAATCTCGTATAATCGTGCCTTAAACTAATGAGTAAGGAAAATATAGAGCTTTGGTAACGCTTAGCTATGCTAACGAATTAAGCGACCATATTTTTGAAGAGGCACAGGTCGTCCCCAATGGCCGCGCGAACTACTTTTTCGCGTGGCCGGGTGAAGCGATCTACCTCGTAATTTGAACCCCCGTAAACAAAAAATGTAAAGAATTAATATAAAATTAATTTAATTCATTAATTCATTCATGCATATATATATATATATATATATTATATATTATGTCGTGATAATTATTCGTTCTATTTTGCTAAACATTATCCATGATGTTAAAAACAAAATTTACACGGTTAATATACTCATACATATATTACCCAAAGATAAATTTAACTCTTTGAGCGACCTATTAAAAAAAAAATTATTAATAAAAAGACGACATAATTGGGGAAGAGAATTCCTACCTCTCGGAATGGGATTTTAATGAATTTTGTTGCACGCACAAATTTAACGAATATACATACATACATACATACACATACATACATACATACAATACATGTATATATATATATATATAATAATAAACACCATTTAAAGAGAGAAAGAGAGAGGGAAGGAATAGTAGTAGGTAGTTAGTTGTCTCGCTAAAGAGGGTCGTAAAAAAACTTAAAAAAAAAAAAAAAGAGAGAAGAAAAAAGCAAATTTAACGCGTCTCTCGTTACCAACGACGAGGGCGGGTACAAGGCCCCTTACAGAGTTTACACTGTGATTACTACCATTAGGGAGCGTCCGTGAAATCCAGCAATTACTTTGCCAATTGATCGAGGAAAGGAAAAAGTGTGACGCGTGCAGGTATGCAAGCTGGGGAGTCGCCAGAGTCAGACTCTCTTTTTCGTGTGTGTGTGTGTTTGTATACACGTTCGTGTGTTTTGCGATCGGATATATAAGTGCATTCCCGAACGATGTCCTTCCATTCTGAAACGAGCCTGCTTGCGATCATGCTCGGTTTACACTTAACACTTAACACCCTTTTTACTGTGCTCTGAAACACCTACGTCATTCCTCCTTCTCTTATTCGTTTATGTGTGACTAATTCGAAGATGATTCAGAATGTTAGTGATCCGTGTATATATATATATATATATATTATACAATAATTAATAAAATTATTATTTTAATATTTATTTATTGGAACATCGGAATCGTACGCAAAGTTTTGATCAATTAAATTAATTAAATCGAGTTTATTATTCAGTCGAGAAAATTCGAATTAATTGATAAATTATTATTATTATTATTATTATTATTATTATTATTATTATTATTATTATATTCTACTTTTATTACACAGTACTCTAATCAATACACACACACACATATGTATGTATATATATATATATATAAAAAAAATACTCTATCAATAGTCATATAATCAATTACAAGGTACTCTATCAATAATCTCTATCAATATCAAATAATCAACACACACACATATATATATTTATATATATTTTTTAGCGAATTTATCAATCCTCTTAAGCGAGAACATAAGTTTCACTTATTTCATCCACAAAGGGGATCATTCGAGATCGAGCAAGGAGAGTCGTAATTCGAGTCCATACGTATATGAATACCTACATAAGTACGTAGAATAAGAGAGGGGAAGAGAGACAGAAACATACGAGCGTCCCGTTATACGCGCTAAACTAGAAAGTGACGCAATCTTCTCTCTCTCTCTCTCTCTCTCTCTCTCTCTCTCTCTCTCTCTCTCTCTCTCTCTCTTTTGATCTCCCACGCATACGGCAGCCCTACCTCCCCGTACCTCCGACACAAAACAATAGGAAATGTAACCGTTGGCATACCGGATGACAGGCACGCAAATAGGTGCAACCAGGGTGTAGAAGCAAAGTGCCGGAAGTAAGCTGGCCGTGCGTGACACCCGTCGACACTCGCATGTTGTCCTATACTCACCGATCGCTTCGATAGTCAGAACAAGAATTTCCACAACTTTGTTAAACCTCCTGTCTATTGTTGTTTGTCCTCTTCTTGGACACTCTTACGATAAGAGAAAATTAAATGCGATAGGATAAAACGGATCTAAGCGTGCTAATCTCTGAGATTTCTTTTTTACTTCTCCCTTTTTTCTTATTCTTTTTTGAATTATTTTCCAATGCTATGTTTTAATTATGTTAAGTAAAAGACAAGATCTTATATATCTTTATCATTTATACGTAACAATCTGCTCATATCATAGAATTTTTCAGATAAATTAATCGAATTAATCCGATTATAAAAAGGTATAATCGTGAAGAAAAGGAAAGAAAGAAAAATGTTTTCATCGAATTTACTCCATTTTGAATATTTTTCTTTGGAAATTGTACTTTTAAACGCGCAGACTACCGTCGTAACAAGAGATAAAGGATTTACGGATTTAAATATTCTAATTTTCTTGATAAATTTGTCTTTGTTCTACTTTTATCAATTAGATTTCTTAACGAGTCAAATTGAAATTTATCGTATCTAAAGATTCGAAAGTTCGTTCCAATTTTGATTAATTTTAAATCCGTGTCTCATTGTAAACTAACTACACTTACTACACTCTAACAAATCATAATGAATTCAAAACGATCGCGCATATAAACACTTTGTGAAATAAATAATTGTTCGATACATACAATTGTTTCGTTCGATATTTAGAAAAAAAAAAAATTGAAATGATCAGAATTGCGTAAGAATTTCTTATACCAAGTATTACTCAATGATCATTACGTTCTAAATAATTTATCACTCATTTATTAAATACCAACGAAATAAAACGTTTAAATTTAATGTTGACCCGATGAACTAGCAGCCATTTAAAAATTATAATCCGAAGTAGAGAGAAAAACATATAGACGGACAAAGGCAGAAATAGAGGGAGAAAGAGAAAGAGAAAGAGAAAGAGAAAGAAAAAGAGAGAGAGAGAGAGAGAGATAAAGAGAAGAGGTTCCTCTCTTCGCATCCGGAGGAACAGTTAATTGTGAATTGCCGTCTAGATCCTTAATGGATCGTCAGCGACGTGAACAATAGCCAAACAAAGAGAGAAAAAGAAGGACGTATAAACGCGCACGCGAGATGACGATGAAGGGGATAAAAAGAGTGAGAGAGAGAGAGAGATGAGTGAAAGAGATAAAGAGACAAGAAGCAGATTCGAAGCAATGCGAATCGGTGGAGTTACCCGCAGAGCAACGAATAAGAAGAAACAATTGGATGCTGGAACGGCGAGTAACGAGCGCGAAATTGGACCGCACAATGTGCCTCGTTAATTGTCCTGGCATTTCGGCGAGAGCTTTAGCTCTAGCAACAACATCAACATCAACACCAACACCAACCAACACCAACACCATCAACATCGCTATCAACACTAGAGTACCAACTGAATAATCATCATGTATATATATATATATATATATATGTACAAAGAGATAGGTATATCAAATATGTATGTATAAATAACTCGTCCAATGTTCCGCGTAATTTCGTACGAATTTCCCTGAAAAAGCAATTTGTTAACAAATTACATCCACTTTCGGCTAATGTTTATGAATTCATTCGATTATTCCGGTATATAAAGAAATTAAGCAAATAACTGGATTAACACGTTTCGCTGGATAATCAAAAGAGCGATCTTTCAACAAAGTTCGATTTATCGTAATATTCAACGATACGTTTAAACGATATGAAAATCGATTAGTATCTTTGATCATAGAGAAAAGAGACAATGTAAATTTATATTATTTCATTTATGATCGAAATCTATCCTTCGCTATTAACTCTCTAAGTAATTTATGCAAGAACCCTAGCGAATTTACCATGCTAATTATGCAAGACCGAAGAGTCACCACCTACTACTTTCTCGATTCATCTTTGTGTGCAGTACGAGCGCATACTAAGGTGTTACTGACGAACGAAGCTTAATAATCGTTCGTACGCCCACGACATCGTCATTAACTCTGTTTCTCTATACGAACAAGAGAGAGAATAGAGAGAATAGAGAACGAGAGAGAGAGAGAGAGAGAGAGAAGGGAACAGAGAATAGACAGACAAGACAGGGGTTGTTCGGGATAGACTTGCCAAGATATTCCAAGTTTCATTAGGTCCTAATCAGACATCCATCTTGTTCCACCTAAGCCTGAGATAGTTATGCTTCCTCATCGAACTTAATTATATCTTCTTCATCTTCTTCCTCTTCATCTTTTTATAAATAACATTTCATGAAAAAAAAAAAAGAAAGAAAAAAGAAATGTTATTCTTTCTGTTCGTCTATCTGCTACTCTCTCTCTCTCTCTTTCTCTTTTTCTCTCTATAATTTCGATTTATTTGTTCACTCTATCGATATTATTACAATCGATTGAAATAGCTATTGAATTCGTCGTTCTCCATCAATCTCGACACTTTTTCTTTAACTTCCCTATCCTCCAAGAGAAGAATAACTATCGGTCCATCGAAATTTCACTTATTTTATTTTTACTTTTTCTTATCTTTACTTTATTTCCTCGTTCGGCCCTTCGTAATTATGCCTTTTCCGTTAAATCGTTAGATGCCAACCCTTTTCTTCCGCTTCTCGATTCCTCGACAGAGAGATAGAGATAGAGAGAGAAAGAAAAAGAGAGAAAAAGAATTCTTTCGGACAAATATTGTTTTTACACCATTTCTATTTCAATCGATCTCTCTCTCTCTCTCTCTCTCTTTCTCTCTGTCCTTCTTCTTTTAACTCATCTTTAAATTATTCACTGTCTCTCTTTCTTTCTCATTGATCGAAGATCGAAGAAGTAATGTTGAAGGTTAAGATGAAACGAACAAAAAAAAAAGAAATGAATTCGATGAGCAAGAAAAAGGGATGGGAGAAGTGCGAGGGAAAGAATTAAGGGAGAAGTAGAGAACGAGTAGGGGGTAGGTCGAGAGAGAACAAGAGAAACAAAAAGAAATGAGTGTTTCAGGCTCCAGTCAAGAAACTTTCCCAATTTATCCCGCAATCCCATGGTTCAGTGACTTTTTAAATTGCTAGCGAGAGATATCAGTTCGCTATCTTGTCTCGCAATCGCGATCGTCGTTACGCGCATTTGCACGATCAGGTGGTTTCGCAAACGACGGAGAAAGCGTTTTCGTCGGGACAATAAAAAATTTCGTCTTCTTACGAAAAACTTTCGTAGCCAGTATAAAACAAAACGTTATACGCAGGAGATGAGGAAACGAAAAAGATAAAGAGAGCAAAAAAAAAAGCGACGTAATAAAATTAGAGAAACTACGTCGACTTTGAGTCACCAACCAATTCGTTTCGCAATGATTTAACTATCGTCGAGTCGTAAATAATTTATTATGATTATCGTTGTTGTTGTTATTATTATTAATAATAATAATAATAATAATAAACGCGAACGCTCTGACGTTTGATTACTTTGTTATATTATTACCAGTATATACGTTATAATATTAATTGTATAGTAGTAATTATAACATATATATAATTAATAATACCTGCTGGGAGATAATTATCTATGCATTAATATCTTTTATATACAAATTTTCTATATCCTTCCCTATCGAAGCTTCTACATTTTCTTGTTCCATATGAAGCTTTTGTATCTATAAAAAAAAAGAAGAAAGAAAGAAAGAAAGAAAGAAAGAAAGAAAGAAAGAAAAAGGAAAATAACTTATACTAGTGTAATTAAAAATAACATTATCAATTATTATCGAAATATTTTGAATACGAGATCTCTTTTAGAAATTCGTTCGTTATCTTCTTTTAAAAATTTGCATTCGTAGAAAAACAAAAAGAATGATACACACACACACACACACACAAAGAGAGAGGAAGCGAGGACAACGAGAGTGAAAGAAAGAAAGAGAAAGAGAGATGGAACAAAAGGATGAGTGCAATTTCAAAAATAAGCTGTACGACTATACACCCAATCTAAAAATAATCGCGAAAGATAGGATAGGAAAAGGAAAGAAGAAGAAGAGGAAGAGGAAGTGGAAGAGGTGAAGGGAGGTGAAGAGAGAGAGAGAGAGAGAGATGTGCACGAGAGGTACGACTCGCACGCGAGACGAATTTATTCTCGTCGTCGACACGCTCTCCAAACTCGAGGGCCCTCGATCCCGGTTTCGCGAGGCTCGTCGACTAAAATCCGGCTTACGAATAAATCCGGACGTGCGAGTCCTTCGATTATAACTCCCACGTGACGATGACGACAACGACGACGACAACGAGGACGACAATGACGACGATAACGACGTATCGTGAGAATCACGAAATTATAAAAAAAAAAAAAAAAAAAATAAAAATAATTAATTTTTTCTAGACAATTACATATACATATGTGTGTGTGTGTGTGTGTGTACGCGCGATTGTTTTTCTAAGTATTAAAAAAAAAGAAAAGAAAGAAAGAAAAGATTTGAAACGAACGTTCTATATTGACGAGGGGAGAAGGAACATCGTAATGATAATTATTTGACTTTGCGATGATCTTGAACTTTGTGTACTCCTAAATTAAAAACAATTGAGTTGAGTCACATCGATAGAAAATTTGTAAATATATTCTTAATAATGGAAAACATGTAGAAACACGTTTATAATGGTGGCACGATTATTACAAAGAAAAAACAGGAAAGGATTTTTTTTTCCATATATACGTATAGACACGTGTACTATTTACTTCAAATGATATATTTGAGAAATATTAATGTTCGAGTAAAAAATGAAAATAAATTTAGTGACGAAATAATTGAAATGGTCAAATTTCCAAAATACAGATACACACACACACATATCTGTATTTTAGAAGATAAACAAAGTCAAAGTATCACGTCTCGATAAAAGATAAAATATAAATAAGACGACATTTACTGTGCGAACAAATACATACACGCGTAATATCCCAATTGTTTCGATCCGTTCAGAAAAAGAAAATTAAAATAAAAATATATAAAAAAAAAAAAAAAAAAAATTATTATCACACAGTTATTAAATAAAAGATATAAAACGTATCTGTATACAGAGAAAGGGGTAACTGAAAAGGATCTTTCCCTAAAACTCGGCTATAATGCACCGGTTGTTCCATCGAGATAAGGAAAAGGAGTATACTTCGAGCATTATGCTATTGCTAAGTCACAACAGAGAGAAAAAAAAAATCAGAAAGAAAGAAAAAGAGAAAGGAAGTTTGCATTGAAGACTCAACTTGCCTCGAATACAATGACTTGTCTTATTAGCGAGAAGGTAAATACCTACACACACACGCGCGCGCGTACAAACATACACATACACACACACACACACACACACACACACACACACACACATATATATATTATACAATAAATTGTCGAGTTCGTCCAAGCCTCCTCCAAACGTTGTTTCATCCATTTCGTTCGTCCTTCTTGGATGAATATACTGAAGCTTTTTCTCACAAGGTCATTGACCTTCGTCGGCGTCGTCATCATCGTCTTCGAAGAAGAGAAGAAGGAAAGAAAAGAATAAAAGAGTGGAAAAGAGAATGAAAGAAAGAAGGAGAAAAATAGAGAAAGAGAGAGAGAGAGAGAGAAATAGATAGAAATATTCTACCATTAAAAGACAAATTCCTTTTCGTTATGAGAACGCTGTGTACCCGGAAATACATAACCAATGTATTCACTTAAGAACGGATTAACGTACAATCTAGACAATGTAAAAAAAAAAAGAAGAAGAAGAAGGAAAAGCGAAAGAGAGAAAAAGAAAGAGAAAGAGAAAGAGAATGTGAGAAAATCGTGGTCTGCATTAACAACAACGATAACAACAATAACGTTCATCAAATATCATTATCGAGCACTAACGAACGTCGGAACAATCTCAGGATCATTTTTAACCATAGATCATTGTATAAGAGATTTAACGATTAATCTTACGATTTAGTCGTAACTCCACAGGAGATGATGCATTCTCTGTTCCATCAGCGTACACAGCGGGGGAAGAAACGATCGAAGATACGAGATTAAATCGTTTTAACACCTTTTTTCCTCGGCAACGACCCTTTTCTCCCAACCTCTTCCTTCTCAACAACGTAGACTAGAGATAAAATAAGGCACGTGACTTTATATCGCAACACCAACGTTATCCTTATGTTAGACACCAATTATCGTCTGTATCCGTTCTACCGAGAAAAAGGGTAGTCTGGTTCTCGATAATCTTGTGAAATGTTACGAACGATTAGATCGAAACTTCTCGACTATCTTTTGATGACTAAATAAAGATGTTAAGTCCAAGTAAAACGATTAATAATAAAAGGATTAATTTTTGTTGAACGTTGATTAGATATTAACGTTGACTTTTTAATCGATATGCTTGTAATGTAATTTTTTTTTAATTAATTTATTATTATTATTATTATTGTTGTTGTTGTTAACTTTTATAATTATTTTCAGCTTAAGAATGACTAAGGTTCAGTCAAAGTAAGACGAGTATGTATCGGATGATTAAGCATTGAAATAGTTAATTGTTTTCGAATTATGAACAAGTAAATAATATGGCTCTTTTAAATGCATATATATATATATATATATATATATATATATATATATAATCGTGAAATTGTAATATATTTATCCATGTTAATATTTGATTTAATATATATACATATATGCAAGCAATATAATTTGAAAAATTAATTTATGATATAATTTTTTGTTCTGGTATATCTTTATATATCAAATATCCTATATTATACTTAAATAATAAATATATTATTAGTAATAAAAAATGATAAATAATTAACAAATAGAATATCTTTGCGTTATATTTTATATTTTCGAACTATCGCAAGTACTTATACGTATAACAAACTCGAGTTCACAATAGAAATTAATCGGACGTCCGAATTTAATGAACACAATTTGACCGAACGTTGTACGTTCGATGAGATCGTAATTTTGTGTGAATAATCGAGGGTGTTTGACGCCCTCTTCTTTTTTTTTTTTTTTTTTAACAATCGACTGTTCGTGGCTCAGGCGCGAAATCGTTTAATTTGTGTTCCCTCTCGCAACAACGAGAACGAGCATATACGCCCGGGACTTTTCTCGCTAAAAAGCCATCGTGCGAATCATCGGTACCAACGTAATTTCAATTACGTGCGACCGCCGTCTGTTCGTCGATCGAATGACAAACGTTAATTGGCGAGTGAACGAACGACGAATTTAATATGGATACGTTGTGGTCACCATGAGCTAACTTTCCCCTCTAACGACCCTAACTACTACATCGATACCCCTTTCCCCATATCTTTTATTTTTTTTTTCCTTTTCTTTCTCCATTCTTTTTCTCTTTTTCCTCGTTAATACCCCGTATATAATTCGCACACGTGCCGCTTTGATTTTATTCGGGACATAAAGCTCACTGAAATTTTTAATCCATTTTAATTAGCGTGATATTATGTATTCTCTCTCTTCTGTTGGATATTATTATTCCGTTCGCTCTGTTCCAGTAAAGATTTAATTGGTCAATTCGTTACTTTTTACATCAATGTTTCTTCTTCTTCTTCTTCTTTTTTTTTTTATTTTTATTTCGCTAAAAGTCGATTTGACTTCGTGCAATTTTTTTTCTTTCTTTTTTTTTGTTTTTTTCTTGATTGCTTCTATAAAACTAAATTATATGATCTTAAAGTTTTATTTTTACGCTGATCTAATCACGTAAGTAATAAGTGCGATAGTTTTAATATCGTTATATAAATATTACTATAAATATGATAGTATATATTACTCATATACTGATATAATTATATTATACTAAATATAACTAAACTAAATAAACAACTCGCCATTATAAGTTCCTGACGAAAAAGTGAAATTGAAAGAAATACAGATGCGCACACACACATCGATATTCGAACTAACAGAGACTTAGAAAGGTTTAGATAGGAATAAAAAATTGTAAAAGATGAATAAAAAAAAAAAAAAGAAAGAAAGAAAAAGGAAATCATTAACACGATCCAATCTATCAAAATCTTTTCTTCTTCCGACAACAGTCTGCATTTTCTTATAGTAAACGTTTATATGTATGAGGTCAACTCGCTCCCACAGAGTGTACCAGCAAGTATCTACAACAGCTATATCGTGTCTCGATGGAAAAATAATACGCGAGAGGGTATTATGCGTCGCATAACAATTAGCTCATACACCGGTAAAGAAACGGTGTATGAGCACTAACGATGATTCTATTCGAACGAAGCTATAGTAAGTTCGTGCGGTTTTGACCTCTACCTCTTAAATGATACATGCATACATACACATCCAAGATACACGATGATCACCGTTACATTTACCATTAAATTACGATATCGAAGTATATTCGAAGTATGACCGAATAATTTAAAAATTGAGAAAGAAAAATTTATTTAAACAAAGTGGAAAGATAAAATTATTCATTATATTCAGACTAATTATATTATTAAAAATCAAATTACTCTTTCGAGATTTATGATCAGGCTTGTAGTTTTATTATCATACGATTTATATATATATATATAAAAGTAAAGTATATATAAAAAATTTATATATATAATTTATTATTATATATTTAATTTATTCTAATTATATCATATTAAATTTTATAATCATATTAATTTATACAATTATTTATAATAAATTTTATATATATATATAAAAACAAATATATATATAGTCTCGAAAAAAAGTGATTGATTCTCAAAATAATCTAAGAACTATCGACCAGACTAGAAACTTTTGACCTATCTTCTAAAAAAAAAAAAAAGGAAGAAGTTTTTTTTAAATAGAATCAAAAGAAATCGACTTCAAAGTAGAAACGAGCCTTTTTTACTCGTTCGTATCAAAGAACAGTAATCGACTGCTGGAATTGACCCCTCCCTGAAAGCAACAGAAAGAGAAAGAGAGATAGATACAACGTCATTGCTCTCGTGTACACACGTTACACGTGCCGAAGTAGTTGCCGTGGGAGCAGCTGGGCAGGTGAATGTACTCGCGAGCACATAAATACTACGATAGTGTTAGTGTGATAATGGTGTGTCACACTCTGCGGAGAATGCCCTAGAGTTCGTATCAAAACGGAAAGTCTTTTCAATTAATACTCTTTCACAACTTTACAATTTCTTTCTAATATATACATATATATATATATATATATATATATATATATATATATATATATGAACGGATGGGTCAAAAGTTTATAACTAATATTAAAAGTCAATTATTTATTTTCGCAACTTGCCGGATTAATCTTGTCTCTTTTCCTTTCTATTTCTGCAAATTATAAAACCACAAGTATAAAAACATTTTTGTAATCTGAAAATAAATAGTTAGCTTCAACAGTTTCGAAAATGAATAATTGATTCCTTTTTTTTTTATTTATTTTTTTTTTTTAATATCACACAGGAACTCTTGACCCCATTCTGTATTGGAAATTACATATCGTTCGTTTTCTATATTTCATAACTGAGTTTACGAATATATTTATATATATATGTATTATATGTGTGTGTATGTGTGTACATATATGTCTGAAAAGATCAAATCGTAAGTCAACCGATTGAGAACGATCTCGATAACATTACATGTGGCAATATTGTATTATCTGAGAGTCCTTCCACTTCGTATCGTGTATCCTTCTTCCGCTATCGTGATATCTTTATATCCATCCTTTCTATATGTATATAAGTACATACACGAACACACGATGTTTTATATATATCCCATCTCTCGTTTTCTAATCGTAAGACGATCATGGTTCAACATTATGATAGACGGAGTAGTCTGGCAATGAGATATCTAAGTACGTGCAGCACGAATCTAATGCCTATGTCAGTTTAAAGAAGACAAGAATAAGAATGAAGAGAGAGAAAAAGAAGGAAAGAGAAAGAAAGAATAAAACTATAAGTAAAAAGGGTCCAAGTAAAATCCGAGGTACAATCTTGTTCAAGATGGAGAAGAAGGAGAAGATGCAAGAGAAGAAGAAAAATGAGAAAGTTGAAGATAGAGAGCAGAGGTTAACGAGATCCTGATACTTGAGGTGCTGTGTTGCGATCGTTGCAAATGTTGCTCCTTCTTACTACCCTTTGAGTAGTGTCTATAACAACTAAGGACATTACTATTTTTAGTGTATATACATATGTACATATATATTAATGTTTAAGTAGTATAATTAAATGTTTAACTATCCTATTAGTTGTAATAGTATAATTAAATGCATCGTACACGCAGAGTCGACTAAATGTTCCTAGCTGTTTTGTAAATATTAATTTCTCTTTTTTACGAGAATCTTTCGTTCTCAATTTCCTTAGTTTAGTTTTTTAATTTGTTTACTTATCTTATTTAAAATTACTTTTTATTTTTCCATTTTTTATTCTCACTTATTTAGATGGTATAAAATCATAAGAGTTATATTCTTAAAACTTAAAAGTCTAGTCTAGTTTTTGAAAAAAAAATCTCGAGAAAAACAAAAAGAAATTATTTTCAAAATCACTTAGAAATTGTTGATCTACCACACACACACGCGTGTAACTATTTTTTTTACTATTTAATTTCATGTTTAAATAAATAAATAAAAAAAATAATAATAATAATAATAAACAATTAGAGTTAACTTTTTTAATGCATTTTATCACGATATTCTCTCGGCGTAATAAATATACGTACAAGAAGTTAAGCAAAAGATAGACGTAGGAAAACGAAAAAGTTTGTCGTAAGTATATATGCAGGCTTCATTTTATTTTTTTTTTATTTTATTTTATTTCGAAAGGAAGGAAGGAAGGAAGGAATAAAAGAACTAAGGAAGTAAGTAAAGGAAGGAAGGAAGGAAGGAGGAGAACTTCTTGGTGAACACGAACGTCGCCGGTACTTTGGAATTTATGAGCTAACGTCAATAAAACCTCCGGAGAAACTTCGATATATCTAAGCTAGCTTTTCTCTCTCTCTCTTTCTCTCTGTCTGTTTTTCTCTCTCTCTCTCTCTTTCTCTCTCATCAAAAACTTGTATCCTTAGATAAACCGAAACTTGAAATTCTCATAACTCCTTCGTATCTTTCTTCTATCAAAGGATTAAACTCCATAAAGTTTCCTTCCCCGTTTCGATTGCTAATTTCAATATTCTTCGTTATATAATACCAAAGACTAGAAAGAGATGAAAGATTTTCTATGGAAACTTTTATGTATCATACATATATATATATTTTTTTTTTAATTATATACATATATATATATTTATTTATATGTTAAAGAAAGAAAAAAATACTTGTTCCTTTGTTATCCCGAAAAGAACATATGTATCACTTGTACATGTACACATACGAACATTTTCGTAACGTCGTAGATCCTTCTTCCCTTCGATCTTTATGTCGTCGACAGAAATCTCTAACAGTACTCTAGACAATGAAATAACTTCACGAAGGGGGAGACGCTGTAAGATAATGTCATAAATTCTCTAGGTGACACTATTGTGTATCTTTGTCTTGTATCTTCTTAGACTTGCAATTATCTGTTGTATAAAGAAAGGGATTGAGAGAGACAAAGAGACAGACAGAGAGAGAGAGAGAGAGAGAGAGAGAGAGAATGATACTACCACTTAATCAATAATATCACATGTACAAAATCTAGGATATAATTCTGATTAAATATTACCATTTATTTTCTCTTTGATATCATTAAAAAATAGATTTACGATTCTTTTTTATTAAACGATTCTAATTAAATAGGAAATTAAAAAAAAGAAAAATGAATAGATATATACATAAGTCGATAATATATATTTCATTGATTAAATCGAATTTATATATCGATCATACCCTAAGAAAAAAAAGAGTGTGTGTGTATGTGTGTGTGTGTGTGAGAGAGAGAGCGTGTGTGTGTGTGAACTGACCTACCGCTACTCTTCGTCGACACAGCGAGGACGTCACGTGACTACGGTATCTTTCGCGATCATTTTTTTTACCACGACAACGAGGTCAGTATCTCTTTCTTTCTCTCTCCCTCTCCCTCTCCCACTCCCTCCTCTCTCCCTCTCTCTCTCTTTCTCTTTCAATAGAGAGGTTACGTAGATGACCGATTTAAAACGGCCAAAATCGACGACTCGCTGCTCCGTCAAGATGGCGTCCGTACTACGAAAGAATTTTTGGTGACTCTTACATCGAGTATGATGTAATATGTTTACGATTACACACGCATATACGTGCGTACACGTATACACGAACAAAATAATACAAGATCTAACTAAATATTCTTCTCGATTTTTCTTACTTAAATAATCCCTATAAACGTATTATTTTGAAAGGATAAAACGATAAAAAAAAAAGAAAAAGAAAAAAAAAAGAATAAAGATTCGGAATGACGACGAAGTAAAACGCTTTCACTCGTAGTTGTCGGTCGTGAAGATTCTTCTGAAAACAAGGAAAGCGGTTAGCTGTGCGATCGATCTAAGGAAAGGTTAAAAGTGTTATAAGTTTGTATGTACGCGTGTGTGTGCATGTTTATATGTACATGTATGAGTGAGAGAGTGAGAGAGTGAGAGAGAGAGAGAGAGAGAGAGAGAGAGAGAGAGAGAGAGAAAGAAAGAAAAGAGAATAAGAAAGAAATACAGAGAAAAAGAAACAGAAATAAAAAAAAAACTCGAGAAATCGTATATCTGGACATTCCTGGATTCAAGGAAACTCGAGTTCGAGTTCGATATAAAATCTTGCATGAAAAGCTGGGTCGCAATGTAGATACCGTGTTCGTCGTCATCTTCTTCGTTGTCGCTTCGTCTACTAAGTACATCAATTACACAATTACACAATGAAGTACAACATAAGCATGCATAATAACGATCGCGTCGATGAACTTTACTCGTTTTTCACGATGAAACGAAGAATGGTAGGAGAGAAGAACGCGTGGTACGAACGCGATCATCTCTTCTCTCGAGTCTCGCATGAACTTCGAACGGCGTTTCGATGATATGAGAAACAAAAAGAGAGAGAGAGAAAGAAAGAGAGAAAGAAAGAGAGAGAGAGAGAAACTTGAAATCTTTATAAAACGTGTAATAAATCAATCAATGAATCTCTCTCTCTCTCTCTCTCTTTTTCTTTCCTTCTTTAACTAATTTCTTTCTTACACACGTATGTATTTACAAATTACGTAAGCTTCGGATTAATGAAAAAAATTATATCGTATATACGTAGCTAGGAGCAATAGTATCCGAACGAAAAGAACAAAGGGTCATGAAACTCGACGTTAGAAGCTCGTTGAATCCACATCGAGACCGTTGAAGGACTTGCCTGCACTCTCTAGCCACCCACCCCTCCCTCAATCCTCTCTCCCATTCCCACCCCACAAACAACGATCTCCCTCCCTTCCACCCTCCTTCCTTCCCTCGCTAACTCGCTACCTCTTGCATCTCTTTCTTTTCTTCCTTTGGTCTACCCACTTATGTACGAATCTAAATATATATATATATATATATATAGGTATGTGTATATGTGTAATACGAAACATTTGAAATATTACGAATAACGATATCGGTAACAAAATGTTTTATAAAAAAAAATGTTCGATAATAATTTCGGATAATAAATACTCTACTGTAATATTCTAACGTAATCCTAAAGGTGAAGAAATATTTATAAACATAGATATATTTGTTATTATACGTATTTCTGTTAGATTTGTATCGTTTTTTAACCGTACTCTTCGATCGATCTTCATTGACGAAATAAACGATTTCCATCGTATCTATTGATTCGTTGACGATGTAGCAATAATACGAAATGAAGTACTTACTTACTTCGGACTATTAAACGAATCTATTATGTTATATTATCGCACTATTATTCCAATATTATTCGAACAAATATTTTCTCGGCAGAGATATAGCTTATTGAACGATCGGTATAATATGTACGCATTCATAGTTTATATTACGAAAGCATTATTAATGTAACCCTAATACGTATGTACGTAGAACGCAAATTTCGATATTATATAGAGTTGTACGAATAAACGTAGAAATGTATCGATCGATCACGTGAGATAAATTCGTAGTAATCTATAAGAAAAAAGAAATCTGGGGAAAAAAAAGGAAAAATTGAAAAACTCACCGCAAACGTTGAGCCATCCTTCTACGCGGCAAGGATAGTCCAGCTTCATCGTGGTCCTTTATTTGACGGCTAACACCGTACGATCTCGATGTGATCCCGATGAAAATCCAAAATCCAGCGTGTCTCAAGTGCGCGCGCGCTCGCTCGCGCGCACTATACACACGCACCGCACGTACACGCACACGCAACGCGCGTACACCACACTGTGCCACCCGCCAACGACGAGACGATATTCTTTTTTTCTCTTTCTCTTTCTCTTTTTCTCTTCTTTTCGTAAAAACGTACAACGAAGTTACGTTGAAAAAGTATAATATCGTATATTACCACAGGGAAAATATAACTACGCCGATAACGATGTCGTGCATCCTTCCTAATTCATCTCCTGTCCTTCGATTACCCACTGCTACACCGTACTCACCTCCCCCCCTCGTCTTCTTCTTTCGTCTCAAAGAAAAAAAAAAAATTCGGAACGGCGGACGTTCGAAAAGAAAGGCAAAAGAAAAGAAAAATAAGGAAAATTGAGAAAAGAAAAAAATAGAAAAAGAGAAAAAATAAGAATCGCTAATAGTCCGTACAACGTCGATCCGTCGACGTACACGCGCGCACGTACGAGTAATAATCGCGCACATATACACATATACACATATACACACACGATGCACGCACGCACCTACGCACACACCGATCAACGGTTTAATAAAGTAACTTTTGTACTTGTACGCACGAAACACGAACCAACACTTCCGTGGACGAACACCGACCGACTGAACGACCCTCGTGCGGCCTCGTTGCCAGTCGAGCGCCACCGACGACGCTATCCCCACCACTCGCGTCCCTCCTTCGCCCCGCCCCCCATCTCGCGACACCCGCTACCGACGATAGGCCGACTCGCGCACTCACTTCTACACTTGTCATAACGAGAAATTATTTCTTCTTCTTTCTTCTTTCTTCTTTCTTTATTTTTTGTCTTTTTTTTTTTTCTTTCCTTTTCTACACATGTAACTTCATAGACATTAGTTTCGTCGTCGATCGAATATAATTAATAAACTCGCGTAAACGATCGCAAAGATAGAATTTCTCTCATCGAATTTTATATAAAACATTCATTTCCTTCGTTACTTCGTTCTTTCACCAACATCGAATTTGTAATAAATTTTTATCTCGGAGATGTAGACGATTTCTTTCGACAATTTTTTCTTTTTCTTTTCTTCGTAACAACTATGTACCATACGAACGTTTCGTACCCGATTCACGATTCACTTTATTGTATTTATACACGATCTTTTATACTTGATTTAACATTTTTTTGAGAGCACGTATGTATAATTCTCGTTTTTATCGAAAACGTATCGATTCGTGTTAAAAACAAAGATATTGTTATATTAAACGAACGCGACGAAGCGGACTCCGAGAAGAAGCCGAAAACGTTAAATTCGAGACTGCCACTTTCGATAATCGAAATAACGCTCGAAGCTTGCACGAAACGATACTTGTTTCGATAGTATACCGAAGCACCACCTGACGGAGAAAGATATTAACAGTACTATCCAAAATGGCGCTCAAGGGACAGGTTGGTCAAAGTAAGTAGACAAAAAATAATATTTTTTATAGAATTAAAGCACGAATAAATATGTTCACGTAGCGTCACACGTATAAAAGAGCATAACATCGATCTTGGAATCGTCGAAAATGTAATTTGTCGATGATGATAGATAACTTTTAGACGATTGGGGCGTATACGGGACTGGATGACTTCATCCCGCGGAAAGGATCGTTCAAAAGAAATATATTACGTATTTTTGATAAAGACGCGTCGATTTGATAAAATCAGCGCGTCGTTTCGCCATAATTCATCACAAATTTCTTGCAATAATAACGTTCGGTAACGTAAACGTAATGAAAACCATAGCGCAAAAAAACGTTTCTCTTCCTAATCGATGAAAAGAAAATAGAAAGAGAAATAATTAAAAATAAATCCGCGATTATGTCTTCAATCGGTGATATTTCTAAAATTGAAAAATTATGAACGTCGTTATCGGCAATAGTCGCATTTACATTAGATAATAAAGTATTCGCTGAGCCAGCGCCGTTGTATTTATCTCGAACTGTCAAAAAGTTACATTCGATCGGATTATTGAAATGGATATATTATAATCGTATTCCTAACATTGAATGTTTTCACGCGTTCGTGAACATGCGATCGTTTACTCGCTAGTGATAATTTGATTGATTCTACGACGATTATCGAATGACGTTAGGACCTACGTTTTTATTATTATTAGTACGAATGGAGATCGAAAAGAATGCGCGCTAAAATTAAATGTCATCAAACTTGTCATATTCGAAGAATGGTCATTTCGAATTCTATCATTGTTCGTATCGTATAAGAAAAATATTTTTTTATTGAACAATTTCGTATCGATCGAAGTCGTGAAAATTTGATCGTGTAAATTTTCCTTCTATACGAACATATAAATACATATGATGAAACAGGGCCTCGATTTCTCGGTATACGGGCCTATCGGTCGTGACGTCATTCGCCCTCATAAGGAACGATCAATACATGCGTTGAAAAGCGCCAAAAGATTTCTTCCTACTCGAATGCGCGACCCCCTTACGTCACGTTAAACAATGTTATCTTATGAACTAGTTACTAACTTATTCAACAGAAAAAAATCAATAATCGTAATTGTTTAACTTTCTTTTTTTCCCTCGACAAAAATAAAAGTAGAAATACGATGAATCGAAAAAAGAAGAGGAAAGATAAAAAGAACAAGAGATTTGCCATATTCCTTGTTTTTTTTTTTTTTTTTACTACTTTCTCAATACGATCAAACGATATTAATTCTTATAATAAATTTTCAAAAGAAATATTGTTTTTATATTTTCAAAAAATATTTCCATGCGATTTAGACGATTATCGAGATATACAAAATTCTGAATGATTAGTGCAATATTGTTTATTATTTCGTATAACGTTTGTACTTAATCTTTGACGTTATTAATTTTTCTCAATGAATATTTGATATTATAATAATTATGATAATTCAATTACGTAAAACTTTTTGCATACAACAGCCGATAAAAACGTTGATCAATTAAGAGATGAAATTTAATTAGATCTAACGAAATCTAACGAAAAAGAATTCATCGAAACAAGTAAATCAACTTCTTTTCGATCTTTACCCTCATAAATTTTGTTCTTTTAAACAGAAATTATGAACGAGGTGATCAAGCAGAAAAAGAAAGCAGCAGGAGGAGTAGAATGGAGAATCCTTGTCGTGGATCAGCTGGCGATGAGAATGGTCTCGGCATGTTGTAAGATGCATGATATCAGTGCCCAAGGGATCACCCTAGTCGAAGATATCAACAAGAAACGTGAACCTTTGCCAACGATGGAGGCTATTTATTTGATAACACCATGCAATTCATCTGTGCAGAAATTGATTGAAGATTTCAACAACCCGACTAGAACGACCTACAAAGTCGCTCACGTTTATTTTACCGAAGGTATGTATATATATATATATATATATATAGAGAGAGAGAGAGAGAGAGATAGTCCGATCGATCTACATACATACATCTATATATATAACAATATACAATTGATCCATTTAAAAAAAAAAAAAGAAAGAAAAAGAAAAGTCGACATCAATCACCCTACTCATTCAAAACTTTTATAATAGAGAACGGAAAATGAATTCATTCGAATGAACGCGAAACGATTGTTTTGAAAATATCGTTTAGAAAAAAGTCAATAAATAAATGAATAAAAATAAATCGTGTAAAAAAGCGACAATATTCCATATATCGATCCCAATCCGTGGAAAGTTATGAAACTGTCAGTCTATTTGTTTGCAGCATGCCCCGACGAGTTGTTCAAAGAATTGTGTCATTCTCTGGTAGCTAAGCACATAAAGACACTTAAAGAGATCAACATCGCTTTCATACCGTACGAGGAGCAGGTAAAGGATTGAATATTTTGCAAGAAAAAAAAGAAAAAGAAAAAGTTTAAAAAAAAAAGAAGAAAGAAAGAAAGAAAAAAAACAAAACGGAAAGAAAGAAATATCTAAAGAATAAGAAATAATGGTTAATGAAAAAGAAAACAAACCAAAATGAACGAATAAGTCGAACGTTGTCTAACGCATCCGTTCTTCTCTATTTTTAAATGGTGGTGGGCACGCACATACGGAATTTGTTGTGACACGTACACACACAATATGTACACACATATGTACACATATACACGTACACGTACACGTACATACATACATACATACATACATACATACATACATACATACATACATACATACATATATATATATACGTTATATATCAGCGTACCGAGCAAAATGCCGATCTATCATCATTACTCGTTCTCTATCGCTCTTCCGGCATCTACATTCTACTTCATAATCTTTCGCTCTTCCTTTTCGTCCTTCGTCCCTTTTTCCTCTTTTCGACTCTCTCATTATTAACTCTTCTACCACGAGAAGGCACATTACTAACGTTCGTAATACATTCATGCTTGCACTCGACCAGTCTGCCCGGAGGAGCTGTTCAATGAACTCTGCAAGTCTCTCGCCGCTAAAAAGATCAAAACCCTCAAAGAGATCAACATCGCTTTCCTGCCATATGAGTCGCAGGTGAAGAACAAAGAATTAAAAGGAAAAAAAAAAAAACGAAACGAATAAGAAAATAAATAAAACAAATCGTAGTTATTTGACATTATCATCGCGACACGCTTGCTTTCCTCGGTTTTTAATAAAAGATCATACATTTCTTTTCCTTTATTTATTTGTTTATTTATTTATTTATTTTCTATTTTTTTTTTTTTCTTTCGAAGTAAAAACATAGGCGAAAGACTTCTTTAAAATCCTTGTGTATTGTTTGTAATCCTCTATGAATATCTATAAATTTTCTCTAATATCTATATCTGCATGTATGTGCGCTATTTCCATACGTACTTTCTTTTCTTCTTTATATTCCGTCATCTATCTTTGTGCATAACAAACGTCAAATGCTAGTGCGTCTTTGTAGTGCATGTAAGAAATAAATATTTTGCGTAATGATTCATTTCAAATGTCTTGAAGTAAATGTTATTATGCAGGTCTTCTCTTTGGATTCACGTGAAACCTTTGCCTGTTTCTACAATCCATCATTCTTAAATCTGAGAACTGCCAATATGGAAAGAATTGCAGAACAAATTGCCACGCTTTGCGCAACACTTGGAGAATATCCGTCCGTTAGATATCGAAGGTATTAAAAACTTTCAAAGACTAAAGAATATACGATAATAAGATGATATTTTATTTTTCTAACGTTCGAAAAATAATTTACAGTGACTTTGACCGGAACGTGGAATTGGCACAAATGGTTCAACAGAAATTAGATGCTTATAAGGCGGATGAACCTACTATGGGAGAAGGACCAGAGAAAGCTCGCTCTCAATTACTTATCTTAGATAGAGGTTTTGATTGTGTTTCTCCTTTGCTACATGAATTAACATTACAGGCTATGGCATACGATTTGTTGGATATAGACAATGACGTTTATAGGCAAGTACCAAGAAGAATTCATTGTCATACAACATAATTCAGCGAACTAATAATTTTAACGATCACAGATTTGAAGCATCTGCTGGCGTTGAAAAAGAAGTTCTTTTAGATGAGAACGATGATTTATGGGTGGAATTAAGGCATCAGCACATTGCTGTAGTCTCTCAGTATGTATCCAGAAATGATAATACATTGTGTAATTGTAATGTTTATACATATAATTTTTAACCTCAATTTCATTCCATCTTTTAGAAACGTTACCAAAAATTTGAAGAAATTCACTGAATCTAAGAGAATGCCACAGGGTGATAAACAGAGTATGCGAGATCTTTCTCAAATGATTAAAAAGATGCCACAGTATCAAAAAGAATTAAGTAAATATGCTACGCATCTTCAATTAGCAGAAGATTGTATGAAGCGTTATCAAGGAAATGTGGATAAACTTTGTAAAGTGGAACAAGTGAGTAATATAATAATCACATTCATAAATATACGAATATTTTCTTCTATAAATTTAATACAAATATTTTTCATAGGATTTAGCTATGGGTACAGATGCTGAAGGTGAACGTATAAAAGATCACATGAGAAATATAACGCCAATTTTGCTGGATCAAAATGTAGATCATTTAGACAAATTACGTATCATTGCATTGTATGTTATTAGTAAAAATGGTATAAACGAAGAGAACCTTAATCGTCTAGTCAATCATGCTCAAATATCTGCAGATGATAAACAAACTATCGTTAACATAGCGAATCTTGGCATTAACGTGGTAGTGGATGTAAGTATAAATGTAATAATAAAAAGAAGAAAAAAAAGAAAAGAAATATTATAATCTTTGGAAAATTGCAGGGTAATCGCAAAAAATTATACACGGTTCAACGAAAAGAGAGGATCACGGAACAAACATATCAAATGAGTCGATGGACACCAGTGATAAAAGATATTATGGAGGACTCCATAGAAGACAAATTAGAATCTAAACATTTCCCATTCTTAGCTGGACGTGCAGCTAGTTCGGGGTATCATGCACCTGCCAGGTAATAATCAATAACGAAATATTCTATCTATACATTATATGATCGTATTAATAAATATTATATATTTGAAGTGTTAGATACGGTCATTGGCATAAGGACAAAGGACAACAAACTATCAAGAACGTCCCACGTTTAATCGTTTTCATTGTCGGCGGTGTTTGTTTTTCGGAAATACGATGCGCTTATGAAGTAACAAATGCTTTAAAGAATTGGGAAGTTATTATCGGTAAGAATCAATTTTATAATAAACATTTTTTTAATCGATACAAATATATAATCTATAATCTATAATCATTTTTTATTTTTTAGGTTCGTCGCACATAATTACGCCGAAATCATTTCTAAACGATCTAAGTAAACTTCATGTCTAAACGATTCCATAACCGACAATGCAAAATACTTACTGCATTCCTGATCTGTCATTCTTTGACTCTTCATCAGTACTACCAAACATGAATATGTAACTTGTGATCTCTGTGAGGACAAATTATTAATTAAAAAAGAAAAAACAAAAAGAAATACACGGTCAATTCCGTAGATGAAAGTTCGTTCTAAAATCCGTTTAGAAACGGATCGCTAAAAATGATTATGCTACGAAGATAGATTATTTATTACTTTATTATTGTCTAATAGTATTATATACGATAAGTACTCTTATAGTACTATGAACTAAAGAAGGAGGATTCTGAATAGAGGTATCACCTAGAATCAAGTGCCTGCGTGAAGATTAACAATACGGGATCACGTAAAGCATGTTGGCAATACTGATGTGTAAATGTATAATGGTACCTTATTGTTAGAAATTGTGTGTGAATGATTTAGCGCAATGTTAGAAGCAAGTAATTCGTATAAATATAAAAGAAAAAAAAAAATCGTTCACCATTGTTAACGAGAAAGAAGAATAACCGAAAATGGTTCTATGTGTTTTAGAAAAGACTTCTGATATATGCATATATAATGCACGTGCTTGGTCTTATCGAATTAATCTCTATTGATGATCGTTTAAATACGATTAAGAAAAACTAAAATCCCTTTACCGAAAAATTACGGATAATAATCGTTTGAATGTTTACGTGAAAAAAAAAGAAAAAAGAAAAAAAAAGAAGAAAAATTCCACGCATTTTTAATTAGTATTATCGTACCACGATGACATAGATAGTTCATTAATCAAGCGTATTTCGATAATGAAAACGTTCATCGTTCTCTCTATAAAGTAAGATGTTGAAGTATCTGTAATTTATGTTTCTTTTGCTTAAGCTCTATACGATAAAAGAAAGAAGGAAAGAAAAAAGAAGAAAAAAAGAAAAAGAACAGAAGAACAAACAAATTTACTCGACCCGTAGACGTAGAAAAATCGCTTTGAACTCGATTACTTTTATAGACATGTTATGTACGCGCTCCGTTCGATTATTATTTTCAACGATTATTTTCAATAGCATTGCTCCAAGAGGAGTACACATGTTTGTTAAAATATTAAATATAAAGGTAAACGTATTACCTCCCCAAAAAAAAAATCAAAAAAAAAAAACAAAAAATCAAGGACTAACTTTATTTTTTAACTTTTACTTTTATGACACCAGAAATATCATTTATATATTTTTTTAAATGATATCAATATAAAAAGAAAAGATTTCCCTGAAGGTTATCGATTGACCCTCCGTGTCAATCCGATAATTTGTCGATGTGCGACTGAAACTAAAGCTTGTGCTTTTTCATAGCACGAAACAGTCGTGTTGTTCGTTCGAAGGATCTAAACGTATTTTTTCGCAATGGCAGAAAGTAATAAGAGAGTTGTTCTCGCGTATAGTGGCGGTTTGGATACTTCCTGTATATTATCGTGGTTGAAGGAAAATGGATATGATGTTATCGTTTACGTGGTAAGATCCTATACGAGGTGTGATAACAGTGATTATATTATATTCATTATCAATATATATAAATATATATATGCAATAAAAATTTAGGCAAATATCGGACAGGAAGAAGATTTTGATGCACTTGAGGATAAGGCATTAAAAATTGGTGCTAAAAAGGTAGAATTCTATAACGATTAATTACAAACTAATCATATTCAGATTCTTTAATGAGACATACGTGTAGTTGTTTACTTCTTTACCTGTTTTATTATTTTTTTTTTTGTATTCTTATCTTTCTTTATCTTAGGTCATTATAGAAGATCTTCGACGAATTTTTGTAACGTCATACGTATGGCCAGCCATTGCGTGTGGCTTGCGTTACGAAGGAAGATATCTTTTAGGTACTTCAATCGCAAGACCTTGTATTAGCGAGGGTTTAATTCGAACTGCTAAAGCTGAGAAAGCTTCTCTCGTTGCTCATGGAGCTACTGGAAAGGGAAACGATCAAGTAAGATTCGATTTGAGCTGTTACAGTCTCTGTCCTGAAATCGAGGTAACTCTTAAAATATATTTTCATATTTTATATATATTAGATATATGTGTGTGTGTATATAAATATTTTTCTTTAGATTTTAATAACATTGAAATTATTTATTACAGATACTGGCACTTTGGAGAAAACGTGAATTTTATACCAGATTTTCTGGAAGGACAGATTTACTCGAATATGCTCATAAAAATGGAATACCAGTCTCAGCAACACCGAAAGAACCTTGGAGTACTGATGCTAATTTATTACATATTAGGTATGTGATATGTATTAATGATAATACAATCTGATCTCTTTTGTTTATTCATAAATTTAAATCAAATTATTTATTATAGTTATGAATCAGGAATATTGGAAAATCCAGCTATCCCAGCACCGATAGAATTATGCAAAATGACAACAAATTTAGAGAACTGTCCGAATGAACCCGAAGAAATTGAAATTGCTTTTACTAAAGGATATCCTTCCTCTGTACAAAATCTTGATAATTGTTACGTCATTGATAATCCTTTGGAAATAATCGAATACTTGAATGAGATTGGCGGCAAACATGGAATAGGAAGGATCGATATAGTCGAAAATCGTTATATAGGTTTAAAGGTACTCGATAAGATTTCAATTTAATTAATAAATAATGATTACTCGCGATACTCGTCAATTTTTTTTTTTTTTAGTCTCGTGGAATTTACGAAGCACCGGGTAGTAAGATTCTTTACGAGGCTCATCAAGATTTAGAGATCTACGTATTGGATCGTGAAGTGTTGAGAATTAAATCTTATCTCGCTGAGAAAATGTCCGATTATGTATACAATGGTAAGAGATATTTATTATCATCCTTTTTTTTTTATATCAATGAAAATTGCAATCCCTTTGTATATTTTATTAAATAGCGATTAATTATTCAATTAATTATTTATTTAAATGATTATAGGTTTTTGGTTCTCACCAGAATGTGATTTTGTACGAGAGAGCATAGAAAGATCTCAAAAGTATGTAACTGGCATGGTGAGGTTGAAATTGTGTAAAGGAAGTGGTTAGTATCCCATAAACTTTCAAACAAATAAATTTATATATATATATATATATATATATATATATATATATATATATATATATAGACTGACACTTAAAGTTTTATCGATCTTACAGTATCGATCCTTGGAAGATCTAGCGATATCTCGTTGTATAACGAAAATCTGGTCTCAATGGATAAACAAGGAGATTTTCAACCGGAAGATGCTGAAGGATTTATTCGCACGCAAGCTATAAGATTAAAAGAATTTCATAGATTTAGAAAACAGCAACAGATAGCTGAATGATATGAAAAAAAAAAAAAAAAAAGAAAACTTAAAACATAGATGATACGAAAATCAACTAATAAAATAAAATCTGTGTGTGAATTAATATATATATATATATATATATATATATATATATATATATATATGCACACACGTGCGTATGTGTTTTAGAAATTCCTAAACACCTTTTGTAAATTTCATGAAATCTTTAATGGAGATATAAACAAAAAATATCTATATATTAATTATATACAAATTTATATAAAGAAATAGAGAAGACATTTGTCTTCTTACATCTATTTACATCTTACACGCGGATCTCGAGCGAACATAAAATATAGAGATGGAGAAAGGATGGAATATATATACAAAAAACACACTATGACAAGTTTTTACTTTCAATGAATTATTAATAATTAAACCTTGGGATAATTAGCATATTTGTGAAGATTATAATAATATATAATGTATATTGCCTTATCGCGGTATTAATATATAGTATACATAATAATATAAACTTTTATATCGCATCATCTTACTTTTATCTCTACTTAATTTGCAACTTAAAAGAAAATCTCAAATATACGAAAGAATAATAATAATTATAATAATTATAATAATAATTATAATAATAATGATAATAGTAATAATAATAGTAATAGTAATAATAATTATTATTATGATAATAATAATAATAATAATAATAATAATAATAATAATAATAATAGTTGATTGATTTCTCTCTCTCTCTCTCTTTCTCTCTCTCTCTTTCTCTCTCTCTCTCTTCTTCTCATTATCGTATGAGACTATTCCTTTGTAACTCTCATTTCCATTTTACATTCTACATTTCTACATACAATCCACGTTGAGTATCTATTTATTCTTACGTGGGTGTAAGTGCGTGCGCGCACATACACATACACACACACAGAGACACACTCTTACATATTACGTATTTATTTGTATATTTAACATGCAAAATTATAAACCTATAGAAAGGTAATTTATATTTTTCTCTATATAAATGTATAGATCCGCGAGTGATTAACAGTTTTTTCAATAAGTCACATATATTCATACGCTATGATTTCACGACGTTAGTCGAAATATCTAATAAACACCTCTTTCTCTCTCTCTCTCTCTCTCTCTCTCTCTCTCTCTCTCTTTTCTGTCTTCTCATCTTTTGCAATTAGCAGTGTGATTAATAATGATAGCACGTACAACATCGTACTACTTGACGTTGTTAAGTAAACGGAGTAATATTTATAACACATAGACCCACATTGAACGAATATCGTCTCGTATCGTTTTATTTAATATCAATAAAATTTCGTGCCAAGAACGGAAGGGATCTTTTAAAAAATTCTTGCACTTCGAGCTTTATCGGGAATCAATAAACCGAGGCTATTATGTACTTACGTTAGATAGAAAGAAAGAATGAATGAAAGAACAAAAAAGAAAGAAAGAAATTCTATAAAACTTAACTATTAAAATCATAACAAACTAAAGATAAAATAGTTCAATGATAAATAATAACGATTTTTTTTTATAGGTATTACTATCAAAAAATATTTTACTTGAATTTAAAATTGTTATATTTCTTTGAAATAAAAAAAAATCATACTTTTATTATACGTATGTATAAATGGTACTATATATATATATATATATAATATAATATATATATAATATATATATATGTATTTATATATTAATAAAAATCAAACTGTGAAAACTTATATGACAATGAAAATAGAAATGTACAATGAAAGAGGAAAGCTTTCCTTTATTATTTTCATTAGTCAAAAAAAAAAAAAAAAAAAAAAATGCAGAGAAATTGGGCTGTCGATATAAGAAGAAAGAGGATGTATGTATTTTTCTTTGGGAAAATTATGAAAAAGAAAGAAAAAACTCTATGATAGTTAATAATACGATGGAAAAAAACAACGCAGGGGGATCATAAAGCATGACTCGGAGTAAAACTGAAGTAGCTCTCCCTTACTTAACAACATCAAGTATCTCTTTATTTTCGCCATTTATTAATCATTCTTCATTATTATTTATGTACAACCAGTTCAATGCTCCTTGGATTTCATTTCAATTCATTTCATTTCATTTCATTTCATTTCTTTTCATTTTATTTATTTCCCTTTTCTTTCTCTCTCTCTCTCTCTCTCTCTCTCTCTCTCTCTCTCGCTCTCTCTCTCTCTCTCTCTCTCTCTCGCTCTCTAATCTTTAGCCATCCTCTTCTATTGTTAGTCGCGGTACGTTTCTACTAAATTCATGTGCCGTTTGAAGATGATGTGCGTCCGTGTGGGAACTTATATAAAAAATTATTTTTTGATACAGCAGAGTGATTTTGGTGTTACTTACGAATTATATACGCCTTTAAACCTTCTAAAAGTTATGCTGAGATCTAGTAGGTAAATACATCATCGTCGTCGTCCTCGTCATCGTCGCTTCGTGTACATGTATGTGTGTTTCTTTTCTTTGTTCTTTTTTTTTTTTAATAAATTTTTTTTTTGTTTTGTTTTTTATCTATCTTCTACCCCTTTCTTTCATTTTTACCAGCATTTCATTAAATTGTTACAAACCTTATCACATATATAGAGAGATGTGTATGTACGTATTACGATGTGTGATCGTATATGTATATGTGTATGTATGTGTGTTGCCCTATGCGTACGCATTAACATATATGTTTTTAGTACTCTTATCATTTTTATACATATATATGTATACCGTTTAATTGCTGCCAATAAATCTCCTTCCCTATGTACAATTACAAACCACGTATTATACAATAATAATAATAATACCTAAGATTTCTAAACATTTATTCTTTTTTTTTTTATTTCTTTTTTCTTCATTCAAACATCCTCGCGTTTTCATCACGCGAGAACACATTCATCCATCTCACATTTATTCTCTTTCTCTCTCTCTCTTTCTCTAGCATTTATTTTTTCACTCTTTCTCTTACTAGCTTTCATTCATTTTCGTACCTTTTTTTCACACCTTTCTCTTTCCTAAAACGCTTTTCTCTTTCTCTCTCTATCTCTCATTCATATATCATTTATCTCTCTCTTATATATCAACGTTTTTAGGATTTACATACATATCTCCATGTTAGGGAACAGAATTGTCCTCGAATCTCACGAGATACAATGTTTTGTTATTATTATTATTATTATTATTATTATTAATATTATTATTATTATTATATAATTATAATAATTATTGGAATAATATTATTATTATCATTATTACTATTCCATATTTTCTAAAGAAAACTCATGGAGATATCCGATGAATCGATTGGTGAACGATACAAGTGATACCCATACGATACATGTGTGTGTATATATGTATGTATATATATGTATCTGTGTATGTATGTATGTATATACCTGTATGTGTATGTGTGTGCTCGTACGTATATGTATATACACCAAAATTTAAAAATCGTTATTATCAATGAAAGGGAACAAAGAGATTTTTATAACAAACCAATTCGTCGTTTATTGAATTAAATGAAAAAAGAACAAAAAAGTGTGTGAACTTGTATGTGTACGTGTGTTTTGTCATGCAACTGACAATTTTTTATTATTGAAAAACGCATTTACAATAACATCACTATGATAAAAATCATCATAATTTCACTATAATATAATTAAAATAATCAGATTTAATGGCGTTTTTCAATTTTTGTTTCGTATGTGCCTATATGTATGCATGTATATGTAGAAGTGTATGGGTTAGATTAGTGTTCACTTACAAACACTAGGAGAAACAAACGAAAGGAAATGTGTACTCTTCATAGATTTGTTTAATTAAATTGAGCAAAAATCTCGTCGAGGCATTTAGAAACAAATGAACATTCACTCATCGTTTATTATACACGACACAGGCACGCACGCCGCCATTTTGTTTCTTCAACCATTTTTTCAATTTAGTTTCTCTTTTCTTTAATCGTATATACGCAATTGCACAGCAGTTATTTTCAATGAGAATCACAATAATAATAATAATAATAATAATAATAATAATAATAATAATAATAATAATAATAATAATAATAATAATAATATAATAATCATAATAATAATATAAGAATAGTAATAATAATTATAATAATATTATTATTAATAATAATAGTAATAGTAATAATAATAATGATGATAATAATGATAATAATAATAATAATAATATAAAATAATAATAATATAGTGACAACATCGATTTTCCTAATACATTACACAGGCAAGATCGATATATTTGTTCATTTTTTAAATTCTTATCCTCTCTCTCTCTCTCTCTCACACACACACACACACTCTCTCTTTCTCTCTTCTCTTTTTTAATTCAAATTAGTGATGAAGTGTTGTAGCTGCTATCGTACGAAAGAAAAAAAAACAAAAGGAGACGTATATTACATGAGAAGAGTAAAAAATTCTTTCTTTTTTTTTTCATTGATGATGATTTAATCGTGGCGGTATTTAATTATATCGATCAATCTGCCAAAACTAAAAAAATCATTTTGATTTTTGTACTTCGACGTCTTCTTTTTCTTTCTCTCTCTCATTCTCATTCTCTCTCTTTCTCTCTCTCTCTCTCTTTCTCATTCTTTCTCGATTTAATCTAATAGTCGACAAAGAATCATACGAAGAACGATACGACGAGATACATATATACGATGTGATTAGACGAACGACATCGTGAACATCTTAAAAAAAAAAAAAATATATTAAAAAACAGAAAATAAAAGAAATAAAAAAAGAAATTCCGATACGATCTCCGACGAAAATCTCACTTCGGCGTGAGAGAAATCGTGCGATCTTTATAATATAATCTATAATATTGCTAAGAATAAACGGGGTACCGGCAGGTACACACTTCTTTCACCTCCTCCCCTCTCCCCAGAGAAAACTTCTCATCACGAAAACGTTTTTTCTTGGGTTTCTTTCCTCGTTTTTTTATTTTCAAAAAAAAAAAAAAAAAAAAAAACCAACAATATTTTTAGTTTCCGCTTTCGATCTATCCTTTTTTTCTTTTTCGAACGATTTATATTTATTATCGTTTATGTTCCATCGTTAATCAAAAACGAGGAATACGCGTTTCTTCTCTTTCTACCGTTCACTCTATCTTGCTCTCTCGCTCTCGCTCTCGCTCTCTCTTTCTCTCTCCTTTCACTCTTTCCTATCTATCTTGTACGACGTTTCCCTGCCGCCATTTTGTCGAAGAAGTCGAGAGTCGTTTAACATCGAGAGAAAGAATGGCCTTTTTTCTTCGTTCTTTTTCATTTTTCTTCTTCCCATCTTCCCACCCATGATATCCTCAATCACATCTCCCCTTTTAATTTCTCTCTTCCTCTATCTGTCTTTCTATTTTTTTTTTATCGTCAGAGACATTAGTTTTAATCAAATTTTCAATTTCACCGATCATCGAGATTTATCTCATTATTTTTTATTAATAATTATCTCGATCAAGTATACCAAAATGTACCGCTATAATCATCGTTCGATAGATCTACTCTAATCGATATCAAATATTAAATAATAATTATTGATAATTTTAGTAATCAAACGATCTGAGAAAATGAGACGACAAATTGCGATAGTGAAGACGAAGAATTGGATCGAATTTTCTCACGAGAATTTGATTATAATAATAATGATGATAATATTACTATTAATAATAATAATAATGATAATAATGATGATAATAATAATAATAATAATAATAATAATAATAATAATAATAATAATAATAATAATAATGATAATGATAATAATAATGATAATAATAATAATAGTAATAGTAATAGTAATAGTAATAATTAAAAAAACGTTCATCTTTTTTACGTAATAATCGTCATTTATTTCTTTTGTCAAAGCCATTTTAATATTTTGGAATTGCGATCGACAAATGAAATGAAAGATTTACGTTTTCCTTCTTCCCTCTCATGTTTTTCTTTTTTTTTTTTACCTATTTACTACTCGTCGCGATTAATTCGATATAAGTCATTAATAATGTTATGTCAAAAAGAGATCGAGTAATGGTGAAAAATCTGATAATTATTTTTATCTTAACCTTTTTCACCCAATAATTTCAAAATACGCATATAACCATGTAAATAATAATTAAACGTCTATGTGCTCCGATGAAATCTCAAAATATTATATATATATATAATATATATATATTAATATATATATATGCATGTGTTTATATATATATACTCTTTTTGCATATTCAACTCGTCTACTCTTACTTGAGAAAAAAAATATATATATACAAAAGTCTAAATATGTCGGAGCTTAGACGAGAATTTAAATAAAATGACTTCTCGACCAATTATTAGACTGTCATGTCTATCGTATTGTATCTTCTTCGCTCGCTCTCTCTCTCTCTCTCTCTCTCTCTCTCTCTCTCTCTCTCTCTCTCTCTCTCGCTCTCGCTCTCTCATTCTCTTAATTACAAAATACATATTGCTCAAACGAAATCACATTTACGAACAACAGATCTTCTGTACGTAAATTTCTTTCCTTCTTGTTTTTTATCTATCCCAACGCATATATGTCTCTTATAAAAATAAAATTCTATTTAATATAATCGAATTAATAACTTAATTATATATAATATAATATTACTATAGACATATCTCCCGGTCGAATAAAAAAAAAAAATGACTTCTCGATATTAGATTAAATAATGACTTGAAATAATATCGTTACTACAATCAAGCAATCAATCAATCAATTAATCAATAATTCATTCGAAAATTCTTTAAGAAAAAGTAAGATATTTGTGATTTATACATATACATATATATATATACACATACATATATATATATATATAGACGTATACATATATATACATTTTGTATTTTTATTAAAAATTAAACTCACTAGATTACTTTTATAATTAATAATTATAACGTACAATATGAAATTTTTGAAAAAGTTTCCTTTTTACCATTCATTAATAGTGTTAAAATCAATAGAATTCCTTTTCTTCGTCTTCTCCGTGTGTATTTTCTTTGATTCATATATCTTTAGGTAATTAATTTTCCTTCCTTTTTTTTCTTCATTTTCTTTTATCTTTTTTTTTTTTGTTTATTTTTTGTACTTTTTACCGATCGAGACCCGTCAGACTTGCGTTTGTCATAATGTTTCCTCACTGAATAAACTCGCGAATACTATCTTTTCTCTCTCTCTCTTTTTTTTTCCTCTCATCGACGTACTCTCGACTCTTTTTAATTCTGTTAAAAAAATTCTTGTCATCTATTATTCCTTTCATCACACATACATTGAAAGTAGTAGTTAGACGATAACTCGAAACTACATAATTAGATTGTACATAAAATTTTCGATCGAAAATCGTGATAATGTTTTCTCTAAAGATGATTGCTCACCACCCTAACTTTCACCCCCATTCCGAACCCCAACCCTCCATTCTCTCGACGACGATACCGGTAACTCGTACAAGTGCGAGTGATCGAATAAATATAAATTCCTCTTTTCTTTCTTTCTTTTTTTTTTGTTTTTGTTATTATTTTTCGTTTCGCGTTATATCTTTTTTATCAATATCCTATTAATTACAGGCCTAGATATACCATCGGGTGACATACTTCGGTGAGTTAATTAGAAGCACGTTATCCGAAATTTTGGGTGTACGCATCGCCCGTTCTAATGGTTGGTGTAGGATCGCGTTAAACAACAACTACATTCGCAATTACAATCATCTTCTCTTACCGTCTTAGTAAGTTTTTTCTCTCACATTTTTTATTTTATTTTATTTTATTTTTATTTTTATTTTATTTTATTATTTCTTTCCTTTTTTTATTCTTCAATAACTCGTAATAATTGACGATTTTTCTCTCTATGATGAGTTTTCGTGAATAATTTGAAAATCGATCGCAGTGACGTCCGTGTGTGAATCGCTCGCTCGCGGATGAATTTGAAATGCGAACATTTGTCTCTATCTATCTGTCTGTTTGTCTGTCTGTCTGTTTCTTTCTCTCTCTCTCTCTCTCTCTCTCTCTCTCTCTCACACACACACACACACACTCTCTCTCTCTCTCTCTCACGAGTGGACATTGTGAAGATTATATACGATCAAATTCGCCAAAGAGACATAAGTATCGTGTCTGTGTTCTCGTTCGTGTACATAAACATACATATATATATATATGTATATATATATATTTTTTGTTTATTTGTTTGTTTATTTGTTGTTTGTTTGTTACGTTGTTTCACTTAACAAACCTACCTATATACTTTTGTGATTACAAATAGTATATATTCATAATTGTGAAAAAAAATCTGCATGAAATTATTAGTAATAGCTAATAATTCTATTTACTATTGGCAGAAACACCGTCTATGTAAATCCTACCAACGATTAAGACTGAAAGTGGAAAAATATAAAACTTAATTAAATACACACTTCTGTTTTTGTTTTTTCTTCGTCATCATTATCATCATCATCATTATTATCATCATCATTATCATATCATCATCATCATCATCATCATCATCATCATCATCATCATCATCATCATCATCATCATATCATCATCATCATATCATTATCGTCATAACATCGTCATCATCTTCTTCTTCTTCTTCTTCATCTTCATCTTCATCTTCATCTTCATAATCATCTTCATCATAATCATCTTCATCATCATTATCTTCATCATCATCATCTTCATCATTATCATAATCATCATCATTATTATCATTATCATCTTCATCTTCATCTTTATCTTCATCTTCACCTTCATCTTCTTTTTCTTCTTTCCTGCACACTCTCTTTCATTCTTATGATCACACATTCGTTTAATATATGTTTGCACGCAAATCTCTCTCTCTCTCTCTCTCGCGCTCTCTCTCGCTCTCTCTCTCTCTCTCTCTCTCTCTCTCTCTCTCTCTCTCTCTCTCTCTCTCTCTCTCTCTCTCTCTCTCTCTCTCACTTATCTCTGAATAATATTTTTAGTTATGTTTCCAAATTTACATAAAGTACAAACTTATGAAAACCGGAAAAATGTAACACAATAGAGTTTAGTATGTAATATTCTTCGACGTATTCTCTGTAACTATCTTTTCTAATTACATGGTCACACTTGGGTGTCCGTCGTTTAAACCACAATTTTGCTTTTGCAAATATTATTTTTATATATATCAATCGTATTTCTGTAGAAATCCGATTGAACGATCGAAGACGGGCGATCGTTAAAACTTGATATTACTTCTCCTTAAATTTCCCCCGTTGGAATGTCCCAACCACACTATCATTTTACAAACAAGTACACTGCCTTGTTGTTACATACATTAGATGATAACTTGCTAGAATTATCCGTTCTGCCCCATCCCCTTTCACCTCCTCCATTTAACCCACCCTCCTCCTTTCTTTTTCTTTTTTTTAATCAGCATTACAATTATATGACGGTTCTCTTTCTTGTATTTTTTTTCTTTCTTTCTATTTTTCTCTTTTTAGATTTAGTTCCGTATAGATCAAGAGATACCGTATATTATCAAAATGTCTCTGTAGATATCGTCCAGCGGCAAATATTCATCCAAGTCCTGCCCGGTTTCAATGGATTTATTATGAGGAGCGAATAGTAACATTATAATGATTCCTCAAACGCAGCCATCAAATCGCTTTGCATGTTCATGTCAATCGCGCCAGCCATCTGAAAAGATAAATATACCCATTCTTTGGCGAATACGCCTTCGAATAAATTTCCGCTGATGATACCAAGAATCATCAACGATTAACACACGCCTCGACTATTTTCTCCTATTTTCTTAATTTGAATATCTCTCTTATAATTCTTAACTATCTTTAATTTTTTCCCTCTTGTCTCTATGCATTAACCTTGAAATATCTCTTTTATAATTCTTAACTACCTTTAACTTTTTCTCTCTTTTCTCTATGCAATAATCCGTATTACCTCAGACACGAAACGATTTTATTATATTTTATAAAAAAATTATTTCATTTATCTATTATATATATATATATATATATATATATATATATGCATAATCGTAATTATATTACATTATATCCAATCCTATCGAATTACCCTTATAGATATGAAGTTTTTTAATTTATAACCGCACAATCGACATAAATCATTTACTAAATTAATTTGCATTTTCTGTTTTCTACAGATGAAAAGTTATTTAGAATTTTTTGAGAACCCTAATCAAAATGGTGTCTGAGGTAATTAACGATTGAGAGGATCCTAAGCCAATTACAGACGATGTACAAAATCTAATCTTTTTTACCTAACGTAAATAAATATTTAAGTAGCATATAAAAGAATAAAAATATTTATGACACACTTACCGCTTCGCGCCGTCTCCGTTCTTGTTCCCGTAGCCTTTGTCGTTCTCTTTCGGCAGCAGCTTTGTCCTGATTAGACGAATGACTTGGACTACTGCTATCCGTGTCAACAATGGCTTTCACTTCTTCCGCTCTCGTCGTGGCGGTCATCGCGTTACCTTGTTGATCCCCAACAGTTTTTCTTACTTTCTCCAAAGCATCCTCCTCCTCTCGTTCTCTTCTCTTTTCGTTTTCTTGTCGCAATCGTTCTCGTTCAGCCTGTTCCTTTTGCTGTCTGCGCATTTCTTGTTGTTCCAATAGTGCTCTTTGCTGTTTCGTATAATATTTATGTACGCATTAATTTATGAAACACCAGACACATTCATAAATAAAACATTCGTCGATTGGTCAATAAGAGATCAATGGATAGATATCAATATAAAATTTTATTAATATAATATTTTTGTCCTTACCCTATCTTGTTTTTCTTTGGCTTGTTTTTTGAACGCTTGGAAAGAATCTCTGGCAGCGCTCTTCATGCTACTTCCTGCAGTAGATTGAGGACTCGATGCTTGAGCCAACGACGACCACGAAGATGCGTTCTTTACATTTTGTTCAACGGTCTATATACCATTTAAACAAAATCGTACATTATTTTTCTTCTAATTAAGATATATTAAAACTAATATCCTGTACCTTGTTCTTAAAAGCTGACGCAAAGTTTGAAGCAGGATTTTTTGAATCGGGTGGCGTCATCTTCTTTTCAGGCATGAGCTGAGAACTCGAGTGATTGCCCATTGGTGGTAAACCTAACGCATTCATTTCTGCAAAAATAGCTCCTGCTAGAGCACCAGCATTATAGTTTTGATTAGTAAGCGGTTAATACAGCGTGTTTATTTACAACGATAATTAGCTTTTAAGAAAAGTGCACATATAATGCATATTAAAGTGGCTAATATGCCGTGAAATTATTGAAGCATATTCTTGATATATCGCATCTATTAAAACAAAGAAAAACGAAAAAAAAAAAAGTAAGATGACTAATATGATCGTAACGGATAAAAAAGAAATAACGTAATCGCACAAAGCACACATCAAAATATAAAGCAACACGTGTAACTTAAGCAAATGTAAGGTTTCGTATTAGATTATATATGTATGTACAGTATTAGAACGTGCTATGAAATTATTCTTCTTTAAAAGACAAATGTGATATTAAAAAAACATACCATCCATTGCCTTTTGTGCAATTTGTGGCTGCGAAATAGGAAGAGGCTGTTTTTCTTCTTTCTTTATGGGTATTTGTGAAATTTGCATTGGCATGGAAACTATAGGAACAGGATCAAAAATCGATCCCATTCCTCCCATATTCATTCCTACATTAACTCCTGGAATGCCATTGTTATTCAACATATTCGGCGAGGAAGTTTCACGCTTTATACTTGGAAAGCCGTTAGAATGTTGCGACATCGTAACATTATGCGAATTTTGTATGTTGGTTAAAGGTGATGTTGTATTTATCATATTCTCCAATTGATTGTGCATTGACATGTGTGTCGCCAATCCTTGTTGTAAATTCATATTTAAATTAGCCATATTTATATTTCCCAGATTTAGATTCGACGCCATACTCGTAGGCATCATATTAACTGGATTTTTAACATCTGGCAGTAAATTTAAATTGGTATTGTTACTTGTATGAAGAGTTGGAATCATTGATATATGTGACTCTTTCTTTATAGAAAGACTTTGTTCCAATGATGTTTGTGTCGTGGGTACAGAAGCTGTATAAGAGAAAGAAAATTATGAATTTTTCTTCAATTAGAATATAAAATGATATATTTGTTTGATCAAATAAAACGAAATTCATAGTAATATTCCAAATAATGATTCTTAATGTATACCTAGAGTACTATATGGCTGCAAAAGGTCCGCCTGTTGATTTAATGTTGTTCCATCCGTTGGAACAGGTGTGTTCGCATTTGGATAAGAGTTAACAGACGTTGGAGGCTGTGGCGCCTGAGGCACAACCGGTGATGCCACCACAGAGTTTGTATTTGTTGGAGTAACACTGGGTGGTGGTGTTGGTACGGATACTGACGGAGTCGGAGGATTAGAAGTAGTCGGAGGAGGTGGCGTTGGCTTTTTAACAGGAGCAGCAGTAGCCATTGCTGTTGGTCGTGGAGGTTGTGCGGGCATAGATGCATGACTTGCCACAGGCATCCCTTGACTTGCTGTAACAGCAGCTACAGCTACAGGTTGCTGACTGTTGCCACCTTAATAACAAAATTATTCAATTTATTTCTGTCCTTCGTAAGATGAAAAAATTATAAGAAATAGACGTACCTTGATCGGCAGGAATATTGCTAGATTGAGTTACCGATGCTGCCTTTGCTATTGGTCCCGTAGAATTTGCTGTTGGCTGACTATTCATTAATAGACCTCCAGTATGATTGAGTGCCTAAAAAGTGTATTAGAAAATCATTATTTGACAAATTTTGTCACCTATCACTTCATTATATCAAACGAACATAACTTATATCGTATATGACAGTAATATAATTTTTATATTAGGGATAACTAAAATAATTACAAAGTAATAACAATATTTCGTCTTTTTTGCAAGTCACGACAATATTGAAAACTGCGAAGTATATTAATGATATGAATAATTTGTTAATATTACAAGAATACCAATAGATCTTGTCATTTTTGCAGTCTTGTAATGTTGGAACGTTATCTTACCGGAGCAACAGTTGTTGATGTTGTCGGAGGTGGTGCACTTTGAGCATTCTTCTTCGTCTTCTTTCTAGGTGGACGACTGGAGGAGTTTCCTGCAATATAATGTAATGTGCATCTAATAACTTTGTGAGAGTGTGCTATCAACCATTTCGTTTCGGATTACTTAGATTTTTCGACGAAGTACTAGTGAGATGCAGTGTGCAGAGGATACCAGCCATAAATATAACCAGCCATACTAGCCATAAAGTGTTACGCACGCCAAATAAGAAATGCAAAAAATAAATATTAAATACACATTATAAATATATATATATATATATGCATGTATATAATATATTTATATATATACATATATATATATAGAAACTAAATCAAACAACTTCAAGCATATATTTTCTAATAGATTTTATTTATATATATGCTTATATTATAATTGTATCACTGTGTACAACAATGTTAATTTAAATATCTCAATTATATGCTTCTTTTTTTTGTGGACTTTCATTTTAATAATTTTATATTAAAAAATTTTTAATGCGCAGAACAATTGTGTTTTTTTTTTTCTTCTTTTCTTCCCTTCCTTCTCCTCTCTCTCTCTCTCTCTCTCTCTCTCTCTTTCTCTCTCTCTCTCTCTCTCTCTCTCTTTCATTCTACATAAAATCAATTGTATTCGATTTATTTATGAATAATTGCGTGTGCATACATATATATATGTATATGTATACACATCGTACATACATACATACATACATACATACATATCACACGCGCGAACACCAGAGACACATAGATGTGTCGCGTAATCGGTAAACATACATATATATATCGAAACATATATGTATGAAAGAATACGCACTTCCTTTTTTCTCTCATTAGGATACTAATAATAATGATTATTATTATTATAATAATCAAAACGACGGGTGATGAATGATGATTATAAAATGATGATGATGACTACGAAGAAAAACCATCGAACTGACATTTCTTTTTTCATACAGTATAACATAATAACAAGATTAGAGCGTGATGAATAAAAGTCGCATAATAAACGGTACAATATGAATTCAACTTAAACATGGATGATTCAAGAAGAGTAACACACTCGTACAAGCAAATATGTAAAATAAGCTCAAGTCACGGTTAGCACAGCATTGAGATCGGTGGTAAGAGACTCCTACTCGTTGTTTATGCTACGTATTATCATTGATATGAGCTACATGTAGCTCGTATATATAAAACCTATGGTTTCATATTACTTTCTTCCTTAAATGTCGCGCATGTGTGTATATATATACATATATATATACATATATATATATATATACACACATGTGTGTATGTAAGGAGAATCTTTCTGTAGTTAAATATTACAAAAATGTAGGAAGTTTATGTTAATCATGGAATGGCTGATAATAAAGAAGAAAATTCATTGAACACGTGCTCGAATATAGTGGGTATATATTGCTATGATCAACTAAATCTAAAAACAATGAGAAGGAGTTCCAGCTTATCTTAATTTATATAATATAATTAACTGGACCACCATACAAGCCAACCCTAACTCGGAACCGCTCGGAAGTAACACTTACTTCATTCGCTTCGTGTGTTTCTTTTTTTTTTTGTTTATTTATTTATTTTTTATATATATATATTTTTTTAAATTATGTACTTAGAAAAATGTTCAATATATCGCTGCGAGTGTTATTTCCATGAGTGTAATTTTCTCTGTTTCATTTGTCTATTACTTTGTTCTCATTAATATTAATATTTAATATTATTTATAATCATTATTATTATTATTATTATTATTATTATTATTATTATTATTATTATTATCATTATCATTATTATTACTATTTATAATTATTATTACCATTATTATTTATTATTAATTACTTATTATTGTTATTAGCGGTAGTAATAGTAGTAATAGTAGTAGTAATATTATTCTTATTATTATTTTATGATATATTAATTCTCACTATGTACAAAATGTGTACGCATGTGTGTACTACTCCTATTGTTCGCGATACGCATAAAACAGATGGAACGTATGTGCACTGCCGTAGAAAAGAATACCTATGCGTTTTCTTTCGAATAAAGTAGTGCTTTTCTCTATATATAATAAAACAATAGTATTAACGTTAAATCTGCTTTTGCGTACAACGACACGAAAGGAAGAGGAGTGACATCCTAATTTGTATTAAGGATGCAAAGAAATTCAGACATGTGCCTGTATATAGAATAAAATGCTACAAAAATTTGGAAGGCAATATATGAACATTATTATAAAATGTTCTATATATCTCAGTTACAAGTTCTTGATTGTATCATAAGATGCATACGACCTAATTCAGCGCACGCTGTTATTTTATTTTCTTTTTATTTATTATTTTTTTTCCTTCACATATTTCTACCTAATTTGAATTGAAAATTTATCTATGAAACTTTCAATATTTTCATCAAATAAGATACACCATCTGTCTCACAAATATATGTGTATTTAATGTAATCATTAATAATTATCTTAAAATTCGACGAACACTTTTTTCTGTCCAATCATTGTGGTTTCTTTGAATAATGTTAGTAATGTTTCTAAACACCCTATTTTTTCAATATGTTCTCGTTTAGAACAGTAAGTACGCTGTGCTGCGTGTATGATTAATGATACCATTTTAATTGTACTCGAGCGCAATTTTGATCACCCTTTACTTTGATAACTATTAAATCATGTATTTCGCAACACTTTGAATGTTTTATAAAGTACTCTTTCAAGTACTTTAGGAGTCATATTAGTTACGTCCATATCTTCTTATACATAAACTTCACTATGTATAAAAACTAAATTTACATGATATTTCAACAAAAAACGTTATCATGGATCTCAAACATTTACAGATAGAAATACAAAAAAAAAAAAAAACAAAATATCATTAAAATTAATCTTTCTTAAACTTTGTATAAAAGACTTTCTAAAAATGTTTTATATATAGTAGGACGGGTTTAAAACAATATAATTACCTCATAAGCTGTTATGAACTGTATACCCCAAACTGATGGTACGTACTAGGCATTGCTACATAATCTTCAAGTTCTAATGTGATAAGAAGTAAAACTTGATTCTAATATGAATTATTATTATTATTATTATTATTATTATTATTATTATTATTATTATTATTATTATTATTATTATTATTTGATATATCAAGGCATGTAAAACCACACCAACTTCGTTATAATTATCATTGGCATAATATTGTCTCTAGGGTACGAAGACAATCCTTTAAACTTTTGTCAGAATAAACTCGAACAATGAAAAAAAAACTGATAATGGTTATAGATGAAGAACTAGTGATAAATAGAGTAATGACACGATTAGCAAAGCTTAGCGGAGTGCAAACAATGTGTTTGGAGGCTAGGGTGCCTTATTTGTAACATAGACCATTATCCATTATCCTGTCGTCCTTACTGACTCTTTTTCTGTTATATATTTATATTCTTTGATCTTTCTTATACTGCAACCGTAATCTGTCTTTTAACACGCTTACTTTATAAACTCCCCTTGCCTTTCTCTTTTTCTATTATGTCAACACAAACCATGTATGCTCAAAGTCACATAATCTTGCAACAAAAAAAATCATATTACATTCATTATATTATCAGACTTGGTCACTTAGCTCCGCGCAAATCATCATTGATTTTGTGTAATCAACCTGCTCGATTACGCATTATCAATATCTCATTCAAACGACAAAAATAATTGATTTATTCGTTTCAATCACATCTCATATGAGTAATATAATGCTATTGCACTTACTTATAATTATTACTCTTGCTTACGAGATAATTACGAATATAGCAATCAAGTTGAAAAAAAGCACTAAGAGAAATTGGCTTTGCAGAGTTAAGTCTTATTCAAAACGTAAGCAGTATTTATTTAACATTTGAAGAGGATATACATATGAGATTACCCATGAACCCTTTTTTTATTTTTATTATTATCATCATCATTATCATTATTATTATTATTATTATACTGAACGCACAGTTTCTGATATTAATTGCTAAGGCGACAGATTTGAAGAGTGTGACTGACTAGCATCCGATAAATAGACGCGAAAATACATCTATTAAACTCATCTATTAAACAGAATGAGCTGTTTTGCAAATCCAGCCACCAATACACATTGTCTGCAGCATTTGTTACCCGTGTGTATCATTATTACCGTTGCCTGATTTGCTCCTTCTGATTGAATTAAGCATCCACATAGTCTAATCCAGAAATGCGAATAAAATATTCAGCACCCTAAACGCTGTTTTTACGGCATCCAAATAATGCAAATATACCCACTCACAGTTTGATAAAGACACTTCTTATTAATGTCACTGTACTAACTTCTGAGAAATGATATGGCATGAATGGATCAATATGAAAAAACAAACTCAATGATATATTGAAAAACACAGTAATACAAATAATGCTCTGCTTATGAATTAATAATGTAAATAAAGATTAAGTTTGCAAGAGTTAACATACTGCATGAAGTTGCTTAGATTATGATGGGCAATGTAATTTTTAGGATAAGCTATGATATAATTTTCCAAGGTACTAATATTTTTAGCACTACAGTCATTACTTATGTAATACATATGTGTACGTATAAAAGTGTAACTTCATTCATCTAGGACTCTTTTTTCTCAGTTCTTTCTTATATTACAAAATAAGACTGCAGTGAAAAACTCAGTAACCTTGAATAAGGAATTATATTTGACTTTCGAGCAACAGAACGTATTGTCAACACTGATAGGGCAAGAGAAAATATAATTAATATATATATATATATATCTTTTTTTTTTATCAATAATATAATTCGTGAAACAAGCTGGCATGGCATATGGTATCCTCTAAACACAGTCTGCACTCCACTAGCTCACCTTTTTCTCAGCATTGCATTTTCTCTCATAAATTAAATAAAATTTCTTCGGCTATGTCAAGTTTCAATCATTCATGTCCAGTGACATTTTTATCAATACTTTTCATATAAAATTTACATATATTCATATATGTATATATATTATATAATAATATAATATTAATAATATATAATTAAATATATAAAATTATATATATTATTAATAATTTATATATGATATATACATATATATATAAATGTAATTTCTGTGTGTTCTTTTATTATGAAAAATCAAATGAAACTTGACACTTCATTTGTACTTGCATTAATATAACGCACCACTTATACTACACGAAGAATAACGCCGTCCTAATAAATACAATAGTTAATAAGCAAGATTTAGAAGCTTAAGAAGATATTTGCGATGCATTTGTGCAATTATAAAATAATCAACCCGATTGTAATATATGCATTTATCTGTGATTAATCATTCTTTTGCAAAAGTTTGATTATTAATGATAGATCTATACTTTAGATTTGTTCAAATTATCAAGAAAAATGTATTTTAAATATGCATAGTTTGTTCCGAATAATTAGTTATTATCAACATCATATCATGTGACATTTTTTTCTAATATCAATGATCAAGAGACAAACAAATTAAATTTATTGTTGCTCTAACTGGGGGGAAAAAAAAGAAAAAAAAAAGAAAAAGAAAAAAAACAAGAGAAAAAAAAACAAAAAAAGAAACAAAAAGAAAACAAAAAGAAGAGAAAAGAAAAATTAATTACTGATTTTTTCTTAAACCAATTAAATTGAAATTTTGTTCATATTAAAAGCATCACATATTTTATGTTACATGATTTAAAGCAACATACTTGTATTGCATATATTAACACAAATCTGAACAATTACGATTAAGTACTACTCCAAGTGGTAACGTTGCAGTATCACCGTACGTAATTCTTAGATGTACATGTTTCACAATACACTTTAAATTATGCAAATAAAGATAAATCATATAGGTAAATAATTATAAATCACAAATGCATATTAGTATAGATGAAATGTGTTACCAAATAAAATTTAATTTTGGATAATATAATAAATATATATATTTAGTCATATACAAATATATCAAAATAAAGAATGTCACATGATATAACGAAGAAGTTTTTTAAAATAAGAATATAGAACTTGCAATAACGATTTCTACTTCTGAATATTATTAAATGTAACTATTACATTAATACCTAAAAAAAAATAAAATAAAAAGAAAAAGAAAACAAAACGATAAATTTAATGAATATAAAATCGGAAAAAAAAAAATTACATAATTGGTTATTGTTTACATTATTATTACAAACATAAAAAATATGATTCGTTTTGTGAATAAACGTATCACAATATTTTAAAGAAAGAAAGATTTTCACATATGCATGTATTGTCTTTATGAGAATTTAAGATAACATCTGTAACATATTAATAGAATCAATCGATACACATCTCGAAGAAAAATTTTGATAGAAACTCGACTCCAAAATAATGCAAATTAAAAGACCTGTCTCTGTTTGAACGATATATAATATAATACTCGCAAATAACCTCGTAATTTTAAATCTCACAGAAGAATTAGTTCGTATTTTGCATTGAAACTACTTCACAATAAGTAGTCCTTTGTTCCCAAGTAAGGGTCTAATATAGCAACAGTTACATTAAGTTCATATCTAACCTGCTTCACTGTCGCTCGAATCACTGGTGCTCGACGAAAGTGAACTACTGCTCGAATCACTGTCACTGCTACTACTACTTGAAGCGGATAATCGTGAAGGCCCACTGGCTCCTCCAGTACCAACTACGTCGACTGATTTACTACTGTCTTCTGTAAAAATAAGATCGTATTCTTATAGTTACTCTTATAACTCCCACCCCCCTCCCCCCCCCCAAAAAAAACAAAAATAAAGCCACAAAAAGAAGAAGAAAAAAAAAGAAAAAAAAAAGAAACAGGAAAATAACATATTTATAGAGATGTAAGCTAAAGTACAAAAGAAAAATTAACCTTTCTTAGCAGTTTTCTTCACATTCCCCAATTGACCTGTTACATCCTGCAACCTCTTTTCTAATTCTTGTTTTTTCTCTGCTATTTGCTCATCTTTAGATTTTCCACTAACTTTTTTATCTGTGAACAATCATTCATAATATACGATATTGTTAATTGAACTAATAAAAACTTATTAATGATACTTTAAGATTATTCACAGTATTTTTACCAGAGTACACAGAGTAAATATGATATGTTAATAATTTCAAGCATTACACTTATGAATTATTAATTATAATTACGGATAACGTACTATGCGATTTTAAATATCACGAAGTACATGCATAAAAATAAAAAAAAAAAAGTAATAAAAAATAAAAAAACTAATTCATAGACGTCCAAGACTCTTTATGATATACCGTAATACGTAGTAAATAAGAAAACTTGCAATTTATATTTTCATAATAATTATTTAACTAAGTAGACACGATTTTTGTTATCTATTATTCTTCTAGCAATTGGTAAATAAAATAATCTATACCAATCCATAGTGTAGATCGATTGAAAAAAGTACAGAATGGGTTCTGCAAACAATATTGGAAGAGAATTTGAATAAAACTTACGTGGTTTTTTCCTGAGGCATGATGCAACGTAGCTTTCCAACTCTCTTAATGTGGAAGGCTTTAGAGTTTCAAAATCAATTTCAATCTCGTCTGGATTCGAATCCCTCAACGAAGGTTCCCGAGATTGTATTATGTGTACAACTCTACCTAGTTTATCTCCTAAAATAGATAAATAAATACAAACGATTAATCAATTAATTAATTAATTAATTCAAAGGCATACTTGATTATAATTGAAAGAAATATTATGAGAAAGTAAGTTTATCAAATTGAAACGTACCAGGCAGTTTGTTAATATCCAAGCTAAGTTGTCTCTTTTCGTCATAAGACATTGGTTTTGCATTATCTTCGTCCTCAGAATCAAATGTTATGGGAGGTGGTTGATTGATTGATTTCTTTTTATTCCCACTTGATCTACTATTTGCTTTCGGCCTTTTGTTCGCAGTATTTGCTGCAGTAGCTTTTCCAGGACCTCTTCCTTTACCTTTTGATTTAGCATTCGTCGCTGTTGGCAAATGATGACCTAAACTTCCTGTTGTATGTGTTTTATTTGGTCCTACTGCTATTGCTGGATGATGAAGATCACCACCCATACCACCAGGTATTTTTAGATCACTTGCGCCCATTGCAACACTAGCTATACTAGTACCAACACTATCAGACACACTGGGAATTCCACCACTTGGTTTCATAAGTTCTTTCATGGCACCAGTATGACTACCAACGAGACTACTACTTTTATTGCTCATTGGCTTTGATTTTGGTTTGTCCGGCTTCTTCTTCTTGCTCTTCTTTTTACCACTTTCTTCTACTAATTTTCTCATTTGTTCTTGCATTGCTTTAAGCTGTGAAAGAGGAAAATGGCATAATAAATATAATCATTACTCTTTCTAATTGTGTGTACTTATTATATTAGATAAAAGAAGATCTAATACCTCTTGTTGAAGAGCAACTAATTTTTGTGTACGTTCTTCTTCAGAATCGTCGCTGTCGGAAGAACTTTCGGAACCGGAACTGCTTGCACTACTACTGCTACCCTTCATTCCTGACATACCTCCCATAGGTTCATCAGGTATTTTCGCATACCTAATAAATTGAATCGATATCGAGTTAAATCCCACAATTAATTAAAATAATAAATATTTGTAATAATTGCTTATACTTACCTCATTTCAAATACATCTTGAAGTTTTCTAGCCATTGCAACGACATCATGATCAGGAGGATTATATTTGTAACAATTGGTAAATATAAGCCTCACATCGCTTGCAAATTCCTGGGCTGTTTTATATTCGCGACTGTCCATTTTAGTCTATAATAATGGCATACAAACAGAATTGAGTCAAACCATCGTTAGCCCGTTAAAGAGAAAGAAGAACAACAAAATACAAACAAACAAAAATATATTAAATTAAAACTTTTCTATGCTACAATACAAATGTACGTATTATTTAACAAACATCAAAGTTATGTAAAAATATAAGAATTTCATACAAACACGAGCTTACCTTTACGGTACCAAGATCCATTGGTTTCTTAATAATGTCATGATAGTCATGCAGACCTAATAGTTCTGCGTCAACTGGCTTATAGAAAGGCCATGCGTAACCCTGTTAATTATTCACAAAAATTAGAAGTTTAATAATCACAGACATGATAACATACTGTCAAAATAAATTCACATTCAAGAGAATAATAAACGATACTAATACATATATTTATATTATTTGAAATCATTTTTCTGGCAACAGACTCGTGATATAATACTCATTTAAATTAGTGCAAATTATTATCACTATTACAACTAATATGATTATTAATATATAAATTATTTAATTACCGAATGCTTTTTAGAAAACAATTCTTTTAAGATCTCATTACAAGACTTGAGTGCTTCTGAAAGCTTTTCCTTGGATTTGCCACCTGTGTGTTGAGGCTGAAAAAATGTGAAAAGATCAAATTAATATGTGACATAAAGAGATCTTATTGAAGATACATAGTTCTTAATTGCAATTTACAAACAAAGAATAGTAATAAGAACAAAATGTAAATAGCAACATTAAAGGAACATATATCAAAAAAATAAAAAGAAATATAATAGTAATTGTTTACACTTTAAAACATAGCCAAACTAGAAAATACTTTAGCTCTACTACTGAATGGACAATTCTTGATATTCAATGATTAAATAATTTTTAAATAAAAATGATAAAGACGACACAAATGAAAGGAAGGAATGTGAAGGAGTAACAGTATTTATACCTGTTGGGCCATTGCCCCAATCAGGGGCATGTTGGCCTGGTGGAATGGCACTAAGCCGTCTTCCCCTTGCCTCGTTGGCTGAAACAGCCCCGACATGAACCCTTTTGTTAATGTCTTAATGGAATGACGTGATTTTACATGCAGGGAACGACTATGTATGACTATGGTCATAAGCATTAACATGATGCGAAATACGGTAATAAACACTTAATAAAGGTTTTACATCATTTTAAAGATTTCTATACAAACTACTTTTTTTTCCATTTAACTTATAAATCTCATGCAGAAATGTTTCTTGCAATATGCTTGGTTGGAATCAATTTACAATATAAAAACATTTTAAACATATCTCTGTACTTTTTTCATGAATAATATACACATAGCAACATCTCTGATTAAAATAAAAGCTAACACGATAAAAGAACATAACAAATTTCAGCTCTTTAAAATACTAAATTCAATTATATCCAGATATATTCGATTTGATAATAATGTCTATTATAAGTGAATAAAATATGATTACCTTTTTAATCTGTCTACCAGATTCTCGTCTTGCAGGAATTTTAGCATTCTTTGAATCCAATGGGGCATATAATGGTTCAAACGAATTAGCCGTAGGGGTTGTAGTATCAGCCTTTCTCTTCACTCCCTTTTTCAATTTGGCTGGTTGAGATGGAGGCATTACAGTTGGAGCAGTGGGAACCTGAGGTGGAGGTGGTACAGCAGAAGCCGTCTGTGGATCCATAGCTGGCTGCGCATGGTAACCGCCCGTTGGAGGGACGACTTGTTGAGGCAGAGAATTGTGAGTGGCCATTGGAGTAACACCCATGCTCGATGGCGGAGCAATGGTGGTCGTGTTCGTACTGCCTGGTACAGAAGCAGGTGCTTGTGTACCAAGAGGAGGCATAGGTATGACACCTGTTGTACCCGCCGATGTAGCTGAAGGTGCCAAACTATTTGGTACACTGGATGTAACAGCCGCTGCTACCGAGGAAGGACGACCTCTTCCTGTACTTCCAGTTGTTCCTGCCATTCCGCCAACTGGTCCTCCTACTCTGCCAGCTTTTTTCCCTTTTGGACCTTTTGGAACTGGAGGATCGAGTTCCACTTCTTCTTTTGGCATTTGTGCAACCTGTTATAAGTTAACAAATTATGATTTCACGTTTAACACCAACAACGATCTTCTATTACGTTTTACTATTACAATCTTACATTTCTCTCTTACAAATTACCTTTGTAAGAAACAATTTTTCGAGTGCTTGTGCCATAACAACAACATCTTCTCCTGGCTTGTTGTAAACGTAACAATTGGTGAACATCGTATTGAAATCCTGGATACATTCTTTGCCGCTCCAGTAATACGTATTTTCCAATCGCTTTTTTATTGTACCCAGATCCATCGGTTGTTTGATAATTTTGTGATAGTCCTAGTGAAAATAGAATGATAAATAAATTGTTAAAAAAAATATCTCATAATATTACGTAATATCAATATTTTGCAAACATTAAATTAAAACATTGACTTAAACATACCGGTAAATTCAGCTTTTTCGCGTCTACCGGTTGCTGAAAAGGCCAGGCAAATTGATGTTTCCATACTGGTTTCAATACTCCTTTTTGTAAAAATTGTAATTGATTTGTAACTCGTCCAGGTCGATTAGGTGGTGGAACAACTGGTGGCTGCACTACACCATTTACGGGTTCCACTGTTGGCTCTTCACGAGGAGGTGGTTCTTTCCCTGGTGTAGCTGGTGTAGCTGATGCTTTACCAGGTGCACTTGTCTATATTTTTTATTTGGGATTGGTTAAATTCAACTGAAGTTATATAACATGTATTTGTTAGATCTATATTACATTTTTAAACTAATAGGATTAACTACTATAGCAATAGAAAGTTGTGTTTTGCAAAGCAATGAAAAGATTTTATTCTCTTTGAACAGATAAATAAAATCTATATAAAGTACAGCATGTAAAATTAAATTGCGATAAACTAAGTATTTTTCTTATTACTGACGTATGTTTTATGTTAGTATTAACAGTGGATAATTATTTGAAATGGAAATATTTTTAGATATACAATAAAGCGAATGGTAGTACTAACCATGTTTCTACAAAGTTTCTATTTTGTAAAATTTAAAATAGAATTGATATATTAAATGAATTTATTTGTATGAAAAATAATATATTGTGCAGATTTTTTATAAATAGAATTCAAACAAAATATCATAACAAGATTAATAAATATTAGTAAATACAAAATGGCATGCAAAAGATGATTCATCATGCAGTGAGCGAATTAGGCTGCTAAATATTTAAGTTCCATAGCAAGCAATTTGGAATTTCAATCTATATCCCAATACAATTATTTGTACTTTTTATGCTTTGATAATCTCTAAAGACAATACAGAAATCGGAAGGATTTTTCTAGCATGTACATCATGCAAGTTACATAGAAACAGTTTTTAACAAAAATTTGTACGTACGAAATATAAAATTACTTATCAAAATTAAAACTGATTAATACTAATTTCCTAATACATAAATTGACTCGAAGTTATGATTATCGTTACATATAACTGAATGTGAAGATAGTCAAATATTTAATCTTTTTTAGAGCAAAGATGTAAATTTTAATACTATCGCAGGTATATCAAGATAGGAAATAGATCTAGAAAATTTCTTCTAACCATATTATCTATGTCTCTCAATTTATTTTCTTTTTTTTTCTTTGGTATTTAAAAGCTTACAACTGCATACGATTAACATATCGAAGCGAAATTATAAATTGCTCTTCTTAGTAATGTGCAAATTGTTGATTAAAATATCTATGTCTTATTTCATAAAATATGTCAACATGGAACCTCACCTTCGGTATATTACACAGCCTTTCTCGCTCCTCCACATCTAACTGTAATTCATATGTACTTTTCAGTCAAATGGTATTTAAATTTAACACATTATGAATTTGTAAATTATATATGAAAGCAATATTCGTAAGAGAAAATTTAGAAGATTTGTTATTTATATAAATAAATGTTAATATCCCTAACATTTTTAAATGTGTTATATAATGTCATGAAGAAGCAATGCTTTTTGCAACATACAAAGCTTATAATTAAACATATATATGTGCAATTATTTATTACAAAAATTATCACTTTATACTTAGCAAGATATCTTACATTGAAACAAATATAATATATCAATTGCATATTTATTGATAATGCTAAAATAAACAATTTTAACTACAAAGAATAATAAATAGGAAATGTATAAATTATAAAAAAAAATTCTACATAGCTTCCAAATCTAGCATTAGTAGGTTAATAAGCAAGCTGTGCTTCGCACTACATTAAATAAATTTATAAAATATCACTCACCGAATTATTTTGTGAAATAGTGTCCACCTGCTGCATCTTGACCCCGTTGATTCTGGAAAAAAAAAGAGAAGAAAAAAAATTGATTTCAAAATATTCATTTTTTTATATGTAAATTAAACTTATATCCTAGTAAATATAAAAAACAGCATGTATAGGGACTTTTTAAAAATACATATGTATTGAGTTTGATATGTTTTTGAATATTGAAAAATACTTTAAAATAACCAAATATCTTTCACATCATAGATATAGCAATAGTGATGAATAAATAAAATTTATATAAAATTTCAATGAAAAATTTAATCTGTGAACAATAGTCTATTATGATATTGTTTAAATAAAAAACATAAATGCCTAACCAGAAAAAAACTATAACATCGCAATAAAACATCTGCTTATACTATAGGATGCATCGAAACCACGTTAATGAGCTGTACCTACCTTTCAGACATATATGGTACATAAATGCTATGCAGCAGGTAACTGCCTTACGCTGATGCTCGACGCTATGAGGCTTCATCAACAATTGAGATGGCAAGTAAATATTCTGAATTGAGCATGGTAGCTCACTAATCGCTTGCCGAGACAATTGCACTGCAACCAGGGAGATTGATGCCGAGGAGGCATAACACTACTCAAGCCTACCAAATGGTAGTACTTTGAATGTCAGCCCTGTACACTGCTGTGAGTCTCCGTACCTCCAGCCAATACTCGCGATACTAGCAACATCTGGATAACATAACAACAGGATCCGATATTGTATCAACCCCCAAAAATTGATATATTTTTTCAGAGCAAGTTAAACATTCATATGTGCGCACAGATACTATACAATAATATCGTGCATACTAAATTTTTATAATACATGCAAAGGATAATAAATGTCTTCCTTTTTTATACTTTGTATTAATATCCAGATAATATAATTTTTAGTTTGACTCCAAGTGATCAAGGTACGTTCAAATTGCTCCTATAAATTTCTTCCCATTCCCCTTGCACATATGAAAAGTACCAATTAGAATTTATAAGAGATACTAATATCGTCTTAAATACGTATTAAAAAAATAGACAATTTCTTAGCATGCCTTAAAAGAAAAAACAATAAAAATCAAAATGAATACTTTTTAATGAATAATAAAACAAAAAAGTAATCAATGATAATAATTTATAATAAAGTACTATCAAAATCATTTTACTTCTACTATTACTCAAATATATCATGAAATTATTCTCCCCAAACTAATATTCAATTTAAAAAATAAATTTCAATCGACTTTACTCAATTTCTTTTACATATTTTTATAATACTCTGAAAATATCTTACAGTATATAATTTAATCTTGAAAATGCTCGACTCGATACAATGAAGCAAAGCAAAACATCATCTATTCTTGATATCAAACATTATCTGAAAATATTAAAACCAGTATTTTTGAATATAAATCAATGCGATATCACGAAGCATGATTTTGGAAAGATTTTTCTTTACGAAAGAAAGATACCTCTTTCATGATTCTAAACCTTGTCGGGTATGAAGGTTAAGATACAAAATTCAATGAAAATAGTACCAGCAGACGACGCAAGTGATCCTCATTGTCAACAGAGGATCAACCTGATTGTTCTGAGAAAATGGAACGACAGAAAGAAAATACGATAGATTTATCAAAGTGAAAAACAAAGTAGAAGAATCACACTAAGACTTTTAGCAACGAGGAGCAAGCCAGTGCAAATGAGAACAGATGAGCAGATACAAATAAAAAGAAGAAGAATTTCGTCAAAACGATCCGTAAAGCGAGGACGATAGCGTTCGTACGAAAAAAAACTCGGATACGTCGGGGTTTATGGAAGAAAGACAACTAATCGAAACAGGTGTTCAAAAGTCGTGAAAAAGTCGTTAAAAGTAGGAAAGGTAAAGGAGAAAGGTAAGAAGAAATATCGTGGAGAAGGAGAAGACGGAAAAGTAGGTGGAGGTGGAAGAGAAAGACGATGAAGTGAGGAGGAAGAAGAAGAAGGCGAAGAAGAAGAAGAAGAGGAGGAGGAGGAGGAGGAGGAGGAGGAGGAGGAGGAAAAAGAAGAGGTGGAGAAGCAAAAGGCGGCGGAAGAACGAAGGAGGCGCGAGCGAAATAAGCACGGAAGGTGGAAAGTAGGAAGCAAGAAGAAAAAGGCGAGAGAGAGAGAGAGAGAAAGAGAGATGAAGGGAAGGGGGAAGAGTGGTAAGGCAGTGTGTAAGGAGAACCCGCGCCCAGCCGATGCACCCAGCCGACGCACAACAAACGCGATCAAGACGCCGTAGGAGAATCGAAAGCAAGGCACGTTCGAGCGTCGAAGGAACGCTCGGTAGGATGTACGATGATTTCGAAGCGCGCGGATATTCCTGGCCGCCTTCACTAACACTCGATTTGGCGTAGGTTTCATTCAACATGGCGGTACGGCCACTCGGGAAAGAAAGCTCCCAAGGGCCCGCCGCCGCTGCCGAGCGCGACTTACGCACCGCGCTACGGCGCATCGTGGCATGCGTTACATCCCATCGCGCCTAACAGTTATGACCAATATTCTTGCTCGATCTCACCTACCTGATCGTTCCGAGTCCACTTTTCCTTCGGGTATTCAATCGCGAAAAAACACTACCACTACGGCTCGGACACTGGCACTACGCTTTCTCCCTGCTCACTAGTTTAGTTGCCTCGCTGTTATGGCTGCCACCACCGCCGCCACCGCCGCCGCCACCGCCGCCGCCACCACCACCACCACCACCTCCTCCACTGCCACCGCCACCGTTCTTGTCGTAGTAATCCTCGTTATCGTCGCGACTGCCACCGCCACTACTACCTTCGTCGCGGCCGATACGGCGAGTATACCCCACCGTCGTGTCACTCACTCACTCTCACTGGTGTAAACCCAACGAATCCACGACACGATCTCGTATGCGCGCCTACAACAACGCGGCGTACGCTCTTACTGCTCCTTGCAGTTCTCTCTTTTACTCTATTAACTGCCACTCTCGTTACTTCTGGCACCGCCGCTATCGCCGTTGCTGTCGCTGCTGCCACCACCGCCGCCACCACCGCCACCACCGCCACCGCCGCCGTCGTCGTCGTCTTCGTCGTCTTCGTCGTCGTCGTCGTTGTCGTCGTTGCTGATACTGCTTCCTACGACGACCGCGATGCGTTTACGGTATACTACAGTCCCAAGACTCACAAGCTAATAAGGACGATCGTCTCTCGCGCCAATATCGTATTAATGGGTCGTGTGGAGCTCCGTCGACATTTTCCTAAAAACTTGCACCGCCGGAAGCCTTTCCGTGCCCATTACGATCTCGGATCTAGAAACTTAACGATCGCAGCACCAACAATGGCTACGCATTCTTACGCGACGTACCGAATGGTCCTGTTCCGTAGTTCCTTCCGTGATACCTGACCCCCCTCCCTCACTTCCCTCTCCCTGAACACTACGACGAACGCTCACGAACTAACGCGAAGTTAAACGCGCCAATTCTGACTTGTCACAACACGTATACGACACACGATAATGTTTTTTTTTATATGACGATACAAGATATTTCCAAATTTTCGTCCGGAACGAAAGAAAATGATCTAGGGAAAGTTTTTCATTGAACGTTCGTCAAAGGTCACGTCGTCTCTTTACAACCCACGTGGTGAAATAATATCCTTTTCGTTTTATCTCATCAAAACAAATTATGACTAATCGAGTCCAAACAGTGTGTCAGCTTGTTATTGAAAAATAATGCGTCAACTTGTTATTGAAACATGAACAATAAGGCTAAAAATTGAGAGGCGGAAGGAGACTCAGGAAGAATGAGTAAAAGAGAAAGTGAGAGAGCGAGAGAGTGAGAGAGTGAGAGAGAGAGAGAGAGTGAGAGAGTGAGTGGGTGAGTGAGAGAGAGAGAGAGAGAGAGAGAAAGAGAGAGAGAGTTCGGGAAGAAAACAGCACAAGTTTTCTTTGGTACCTATTTATAATATTAAAATATGACGGGCGGTGGAGTACGACATATACACGCATATAATAATCATACACATTCGCTCCATAGAATAAAAAGGCGCTTTATTAACCAATCCAAAAATCAACGGTCAATTTCCGTCGTTCCATATTCACCCATAATGCCTTTTCGTACGTTCCAAAGAGAAAGGAATTCGCGTTTCGATCGTTAGAAAAAAAAATCTTATCTCGTTTAACGAAATATTTCAATAAATCAAGCGTTTCTATTAATTTGTTCTTTCGTTCGAATAATATTATCGCGCCTCATTAATCGGCGCGCGCGAACGTCGGTCCGTTTCCACGATTCTCCGATTAAACGCAATGCATTTTGGTAGTCGAGCACAAAATCTATAACGGCTTTGGCAAAAGCATGAAAGACGAACGGTATCAATGAACCCGTTACAGCGTGACAGCGTGAACGGCACTAAGATTTAATGTATGGATAGCATAGGATGCACGTGGTAAACTTTACGCGCGTTCTCTCGAAGTAGTATTCCATTGTGACGTGCTGCGTCGTATCGTCATTCCGATAGTTCCGTTACCTATATATCAAGATGGCGGCTGTACTAATTAACGATGGATCGACCTTTGCTTCCTCGATCACCCTGTCACACGAAACGCAAAACTGTTTATCGATGTTATCGTTTTCAGAAAAATTCGTACTCGAAAACGATATTAACATCACCAGCGTGACGACACGCACCGAAATCTACTACGTATTCGCTACACGTCGATCAGATATCGTGGACGCATGACACGGTACTACGGAAGTCAACTGCACGATCCGATCGTTTCTCTTCTTATTTCTATTAAATACATTTTTCGACAAAATAATCACGACTTAAAATGATAAATAATCTTTTCTTTTCAATTTACATTGGTAATTAATCCAGCTATCCAGCTTTTAGACGAACGACTTAAACACTAATGCTAAAGATGGCGTCTCCATGAAGGACGGAAAATCACTTTTCAACTAGACACATCCATGTCTTTCACTAATAAGATTATCATAAGAATCGCGGATATGTTAAACTATAATCTTGAAAATAATCGTATATCCCGAAAATCATTTAGCAGACCGTTCCGTTATAAATGTGTCATTCGCATACTTTACGACGACGACCATTATCCGTTTGGATGACGTCAGAAGTAATACGAGAGTCAAAGTACGTTTATCGTAACATAGTATTATCGACGCATTGCCTCCTTGTCTTTCCGGTCCGCCATTACATTTTCATGTTCTGGCGAGCGATTGGCTTTCGTCAGAAGCTTCCTCTTTCGCGGACCAATCAAATGAATAGTAAGATATTGATGAATCATCGTCACTCGATTCACTTCACAGTTCTTTCCAATCGTATGAAAAACAACATTATTACATTCATTATTTTCTAGTTCACTGAACATTTTAACAAAAATCATTTTATACAAAATTATGTTTTTCAGAATGTCTTTGTAACGATTAAAACGTTTTTTTCTCTAATAATAGATAAAATATAAAAATATTCTTATATCAAAATCTCTAAAATCGATAAAAATATATAAAATATTCTTATATCAAAATAACGTACACATATTTACTAATACTATATTGGTAATTCTATTATATATCACATATTTAGATTATTTATACAAAATTATTTCTTAAACTATACCCCAAACTTCTTCAAAAGCAGTACACAATTTACTGCAAGTTACAGCACCTGAAAGTGGGTAGTTACTGATGGATATAGTACCTTCCGTATAATCTGTTTTTACCTAATAAATAAATGAAGAAAATTTTCATTACAATAAGTAAAAAATTTAATAATGATGTCTTTAAGAACGATATAATATTTACTTGTCCATGTGCCATTGCTCCTACCACAATAGCGATTGGTTCTTCACTTGGCACTAATTCTCTTGGATTTTTTATTGTATTTGAACTGAAAGACATTAATAGTTTTTTACAGCCAACCGGGAGATGATCTGTGCATGGATTTTTTATGACTTTTAATAATTTCATTGGCCCATCTGATGCTCTTACGCTGAATTTATGTAATAATTGTACTGTAACAAAAACGATATATGTATTTTTCAATACCTATTCCTTTGTAAACATAGGACCATTTAATTTTTTAAGAAAGATAGATTTATTCTATACCCATAAGACCAGCAAATCGTTTGAATGTCCTTGGTATCCTTGTTTGTGGATTGACTTCGATTAATACATTTTTCTCTGTATGTATATAAACTTGTAAAAGACCAGCTCTATTTAAAGGACTATCCATCAGCATTAATAAGCACTGATGCGTTATATCCGGTCTGCATGAACCAGGTTCTCGATTATTTTTTTTCAAGATGTTCGAATGATCATCGCAATTCAGTAATTCGAAACTGTTACCAATCTGTATCCAAACAAAAACGACGTTTTAGTAAAAACACAACAAAAAATATTATTTAATATATTAATATATAAATATCTATTAATACTTATCACAATAAAAATATATTAACACTTATTACCTCCCTAGCCACTAAGTTAAAAATGATTAAATATTTCACAAATGTGTTATAGTTATAATTTATAATGAATATTAGTGAAAAATATTCAAATATAAATAAGATTTATATTGAAATGATCTCACCTTCACTGATTCTAATTGTGCATTTTCCAAAATAATAATAAGACGCTTTTCTTGATTTTTAATATGTGCAACTTGAAGATGTTTAGGAGCGGGATCATATTCAAAATCATCCTTTTCGTTGCGATTTTTCCTTTTCTGGCCCATTACGAAATTAATTCACACTACGAAATACAAATACTTATGCTATCTGTATCATTAGCATACTATTACTAAAGTGAGGTTAAGTAACAATAAACCATGTTTCTTAATATCGACTTTGCATACGATCGACCTATATCGTTGCTCTGATTCGATATTATTCGATACAGTCGTCATATAGTACATATATTTTTATGATAGTACAAACAAATATATAACTGATGTTAATTATATTTAATTAATATAAAAAATGCTAAAGTATCATCAAAAATATTTTGGATTTTATAAGTGATAACATAGTTTTTCGACATATAACAGGTTTATAGCGTATTTCTTGCTCAATGATATTATTATTTTTTTTTTTAGTTCGTCTACCAATAGTTTTAGAGAAAAGATATCACGTGGTATTAGAAAACTTTTTTAAGTTTTTATTCTCAACAACTTGTTACAGAAGTTAAAGATCAAACAAATAATGCAGGTTTATGTACACGTATGCACTTCAGTAACGTAATTCCTTTAGTAGACATACTTTTATCATTTAGTAGACATACATATATCACATGTTAATAACAAACATTAATATTAATTTAGTTTAGAAGCTATCGTCTTGTGATAGATAAAAAATATTACGCTTCGGTTTTAATTTATTGTTCAGAATTTTTTAGATACATATTTCACGTCGATCGTACGATAAATATGTTATATTTGTGAAACTATATTCTTAATTTTCCCGCCACATATACGACTAGTGTCGTATATAGAATTATGTAAGTTTTATCAAAATTTTTAACTTTTCAATTACTGTTTTAAAAGTTATGTTAATGCATTCTATTCGTACATCCGTTCATTATTTTTCTGATGGTTGATTTACTTAAGTTCAAGTATAGTTTTGATGTTTCAGTAAATATATATATATATATATATGCATATATTCTTTGTAAATAATCGTGTATTAGTTATAGATGAATTCTTGTTTATGTTTAATTATATATTGAATTTGAATGTTACAATATGGTAATGTAGATATAAAAAGTAGGGAATGGAAATAAGATATAAGTTTTGTAATATAGTTTTTTTATGCTATAGTACTTTATCTGAAATATAAAATTTTTTATAGATGTTAGTTAAAACAAGTATACGTGGAATAATAACTAAAACGTCAGTTTACTTTAATACGCTCAAAAATATTCAAAGCTATTCTGCTGTGATGTCTAAATTTGAATTACCAAGTCGTTTCAAGGACAATGATAAATCTGTGTGGTAATTAAAAACTGTTATATCAGATATTAAAAATATTTAAGTATAATACAGATATATATATACATATTTAAAATATTATTATTATAATTTTTTTAGGGTAGAATATATCCAACTCGCGTTAAAATACAAACCGTTAAACTTAGGTCAAGGTTTTCCAGATTTTCATGCTCCTGAAAGTATTACGAAAGCTTTAGCTGCTACTGCAAATAATGAAAATCCTCTTCTTCAGCAATACACACGAAGTTTTGTAAGTATTTTATAAATACTATACAAGTCTTGTACTTAAGTATCAATTGAAATTTTACAGGGACATCCAAGATTAGTAAATGCAATTGCAAAGTTATATTCTAAACTTTTAAAGCGTAATTTGGATCCAAATAATGAAGTTATTGTTACTGTTGGAGCTTATGAAGCATTATATATTGCATTACAAGGTCATACAAACCCAGGAGATGAGTGGATTATAATTGAACCATTTTATGATTGTTATGTTCCAATAGTTCGTATCGTAGGTGGTATTCCTAGATTCATACCCTTGAAACCGGTAAGTAAAATTACAGCAAAATAAAAAGTAAGATACAGTTTTAGAATTATATGAAGGAACTATCATTACTTTTTGTGTTGATTATATCAAAGAATGTTATTTTTTTTAATTTTTGCTATATAGAAAAATACTAGTGGCCCACTTACTTCTGCCGATTGGACATTTGATAAGAAAGAATTGGAAGAACTTTTCAATGAAAAAACAAAAGGAATTGTAATCAATACACCAAACAATCCTATTGGAAAGGTATATACATTGGATGAATTACAATTTATAGCAGATCTTGCCAAGAAGTGGAATACCCTTGTTATCTCGGATGAAGTATATGAATGGATCATTTATGAATCAAATCAACATATTAGAATAGGTGATGATTTGATAAATATAATAAAATTACTATAGCGCAAATATTGTAATAAATTTTTTATCATATCTTTCAGCAACATTACCTGACATGTTTGAACGTACCATTACTATTGGATCTGCGGGTAAATCATTTAGCGTCACTGGTTGGAAAATAGGTTGGGCATATGGACCAGCAAATTTATTATACAACTTACAAGTTGTACATCAAAATGTGGTTTATACCTGCTCCACACCACTTCAAGTAATTATACAATTAACTATAATTACTATATTTATAGAGATGGACATAATTATTAAATATATGAAAAATTTTTAACAAACAGGAGGCTGTAGCACTTGGGTTTGAAGAAGAGATGGAGAAATTTGATCAACCCAGCTGTTATTTCTTTAGTTTACCTAAAGAATTAATACCAAAGCGAGACTATATGGCAAAATTTCTTAGAGAAGTGGGCATGTTACCTATTATTCCGGAAGGAGGTTACTTTATGATAGCAGATTGGACACCTTTAGAGAAAAAAACTAAATTGGAAGAAGAAACAGATGCTAATAAAGATTATAGATTTACGAAATGGATGACTAAGAATGTCGGAGTTCAAGGTATTCCTGTGTCTGCTTTTTATTCGGCAGAGCATAAACATTTAGCAGAGAACTTTGTACGATACTGTTTCATAAAGGTATCTAATTAATTGCAATCACAGACATAATGATGCATTATTTGAAAAATAATGTTTGTATCAAATTTTTTTACAGAAAGATGAAAACTTGCAAAATGCTGCGAAAATTTTGATGAAGTGGAAATCATAACATTGATAACAGGGCGTTTCGTTATATAAATGATTTTTTATGCTACGAAATAAACTGAAAAATATTTGATAATATATTTGATTATATATGTACATATTTGCATTAACTGTACGTGTTGTTTACTACCCTCAGAAATCATTTATCAATTAGTTCTATTATCAGAAATTTATATAGAAAAGTCACCACGAAGCCATCTCTTTGCATCTTTAGTATCAGCACCGAATGTTTTACCGAATCTAAAAAACATATATATGTGTATATAAAAACAAAATTTTAGTCGAATAAGAGAGAGAGAAATAAGGATTCAAAATTACCTAAACATTTGTCCTGGAACGTGACCATAATAATTAGGTAATAAACCAACATGTTTATGATAAATTTCAGTCGATTGAATAAGAAGAGGCGGATCAGGTTTTGAAATTGTTACAGGTGCCCATTCGGTGCTTTGTCGATGTCGATAATTTGAAGTAAAATCACAAAGTGCGCTGTTAGTAGCGGGTACATTGGTAGCTCCAAAGTGTGCATATCCATATGGAATATGTCCAGCATATCCTTCATTGACGAAAAATTAATATCACTCGATTTGTTATGAAAATGTAATTGCATTGTTTTATACCTACGTTTTGCGGCTTGTCTGATGAAAGAATAACGCATTCGACTTTCACTATCCGTAAGAGTCATGTCGCAATATAAGTATACAAGTGTAAATGATAATTATAAATTTGATTTTACGATAGAATCGTCTAAACTAATTATTGTAAATCATAGAAACGATAAAAATCGAAGGTCGAAACAGTCGAACTACGCCAATTCGTTCAAATTAAAATCAAAAGAAAATTTCATTTTTTTTTTCTTTTTTTATATATATAACACGATACTTGCCGCTGATAAAATATTTCTTTGGATTCACATTATCCATAAAGTAAGGGGAGGGAGCATGATCCCTTGGAACTTCGTGTGGTTCATCGATTGGCAAATTTCTCATAACTCCAACGCAATCGGGACGAACGGTGATCATAGGCAATTTGAATTCACTTTCGATCAGCTAAATAATGAATTCTTGCGAGTTAAAATCGTAACCCATTTAAATTCGTTTAAATTTCGAAAACACAGATATCAAATTTTTACGTTACCAAACGATCCTTCGTATTTCGCGGTTCACCTTTCCCACTTTGCAAAGAAATTACTGTTTCAAGTTTATTAAGAGCCTCTTTATTTTTTATCTGTTGTCTCTCAAATTCTGCTAAACCCTCGGTTGCAAGTACGGTGAATCTTTGTCCGCAATTTGCATTTAAATTTGGTACGAAACCTATTGCAATGATATAAATAATTGATTGTTATCTGTCGATTATCGATACTCTTACGTACCTTCGTAACCTGGAATAGTTGGATGAGTATAAATAGGATCTGTTCTTTTGTATCGTGCATTTACAATATCTATGTCATTTTTGGGAGGTCTGCTCACCTACGTTTATTCGTTTTTATATCAATTTTATTAATACTCTAATAATAAGATAATAATACTAATAAGTTAAAAAATTATATGTTAGTATTAATTAATTATAATAATATAATATAAATATAATATTATTAATTATTACTTGTACTACTGCTATTACTATTCTACTACTACTACTAATAATAAAATAATTATTATTGGTATATTATATTATATTATTATATTATAATAGTAGCAGTATATAGGTAGTTTAAAATACATACATAAATATATATATTTTTTTATATGTAATAGTAATAATAACAATTCTGGAATATCTTCTATTTCAGGATTCTAGGATATCAATGTAGAGAATGACATATTACGTTTGATAGAAATATCAAAATAACGTTACTTGATAATCGTCAGTGGCACGATTTGATAGGACAAGTGTTTCCGAATGATTCACGTTAGGGTCGAGAAGAAGTTTATGAGTAAGACTTCCGTAAGTTTCTCCGCATCGATAACGATATTGAGGAGAAAAACCGGTATATCTATGAAAAATATAAATAAAGAACTTTTTGTTTTTTAAGTTTTATTTGTATAATATACAGAATGAGCTAATAGTTTTTAAGCGATATTAAAAATCAATTTATTTTTGCTGAGATTTTTTAAGATTGTCAAACAATAATCCTAGCTTATAAAATTACAAATTTAATCACGAATATAAAAACTTTTGATACATTCTGTACATATATATATATATATTTTTTTGTTAGGTTAATAAATTACCCTGGTATTAAATGTGGTTCTGGAGTATTAAACAATTCTACGCCGACAGTCATTTTCAATTAAAATCTTTTAAATACGTCGATCAATTTAATTGTAATTTATTTTAACTGGAATTTAGCTTTTTTTTTTTCTTTTTTCTTTCTTTTTTATATGTTACCCGACGTACATCAACACACTATCAATTTTGTAACTTTCGTCGTCTCAACTACATTTTGTTATTACATTCAGATGTATAAAAAAAAATAATGTGTCAACATTCTTTTCTCTCTGCTCGAGTTTATTCGCTCGGAAACTTTTCCGAACGAATAATTGGTTGTTTACAAAACATTTATTGCGGTCATGTAATCATATTTATGAACTTCGTATTTGTTAATATATATTGAGTTTTTAATATTTTACATATACATACATACATACAGACATGCACACGCACACGCACACACACACACACACACACACAAGACAAAAAAGAATTATCTCGATCACATTTATTAACAAGTAAAGATGAGCATTGATTCCGAATTTCCAGACAATCTTCGAAGAATAACGAATTAGACGAATTACTAATAATCGATTATTTAAAGAGGGTGACTATATAAAAAGAAAAGAATGAGTGTGTGTGAGAGAGAAAGGGAGAGAGAGGAAGAGAGTGAGGGGGAGTAGTGAGGGTATACTCGTTGGCAGAGTAGGGAGGATACGTTGCGTGCACAAATGGGAGAAGTTGTGGGAGCAACGTTTCGCTTTCCAGTTTTCGTAGGACTACGGAGACGGAAAGAACTAAGAAATAGTTATTTCCCCGGGTTTTTTCATCTTTCATAATAAAAACCATCAGATAGTAAGAAAAAGACAATAAAAAATTTTTCAAAATATGGTTCCTCTTACAAGCGTATTAAAAGAAAAAGAAAAAAGAAGGTGAAAAAAAAAGAAAAAAAAAAATCAAATCATGAAGATCTAAAGTTTTGTATTATTTATTATTACGATCGATGAAATAAGACGATTAATCCTCGATCTTATCTATAATCGTTATAGAATAATCGCATTAACGTTTTAGTCGGATTAACTTTTAAGATATAATATTTTTATTTAATTTTGATCGAGACTATTGTTCGTCGGTTTAGATAAGTCTGCGATCTTCGATAGTGTGAATAATAAATAAATAATGTGTTTACGAAATAGACAATGATTTGCAAGTTTAGTGATGCAACACGAACGATGGGAATAATTTCATGCGGGAGACATGTGGCTTCGTCGGGAAACAAATTCCATCTTCTACGTGGATTCGGATTACGAATCCATTGGTTTAACCAATTCCAAGGTACATTAATTATTATTGTATAATATATATATATATATACATAATAATAATAATACAATTTTTTATGATATATCTTTATATATATATATGTATGTATGTACATATATAGAATGGAACGCGTTCCATTTATCACTTTACACGTCACTTATACCTTATTTATTTTCCTTATACTTATTTTCCTTATCGATGTTTCTCTTATCTCTTTTAATCATTTCTATTAACGATGATAACGAATATACACAATATAGTAATAATTCTATAGCAATCTTATAACATTAAGATAAAGAGAAAACGTATTAATTATACTCTTTTTGTCGCGAGACATCTATAATGAAGACTATATTTGTTGAAATGAAATTACGTGAAACTACACATTGTATCGCTTTCCACACATTGTGAAAGGTAAAGAAAAAAAATTACCTCAACCTATTCTCTTCGTAATAAACGAAGAGAACCAACGAAAGAATTAGAATGGAAATAGAATGATCATTCGAAAGAGAGGGAAAGTGAAACTTTTCGAAGTAACATATACATACGTATGTATATATGTAACGGTTCGTCGAATTTGTGAATACTATATGTATGTCCGTATATACATGCACACTTCATTTTTTCTTATAATCATAATTATGATCCTAATTATACCATACATTTAATTCCTGAAAGAAAATTAATTATCTGACCTTATTGTTCGTCGAATTTATAATATCACAATCCACTTTATTTTCTGCTTAAAATCATCATTTCGAAAGAGTAAAACCCCGCCACTTAATTACATCATTTCATTACATTCTGAAAGCAATATAAATTGTTTAACATTACGTACATCGTTAACTAGATGTTCTAACTCGTTAACACGAGCAGATAAGAAAATTAGATCTTTATCTCGATCTCGTAGGAAGATTATTTCAAACGACCATCGAGATAACGATCCACAGGCTCGGCGGGTGAATCGCGACCCAGGTGCGTAGATCGAGTAAAATCCAACAGAGGCAATTGTCTACGTTTGTTTTCTCACTATTTTTTTCTTCCCTTTCTTTTTCCTTTTTTCTTTTTTTCTCTCTTTTTTTTTTGTTCTCTTAGCGAGTGTCAGAAGAATAATAAAATGTCTCTCGTCGTCTTTTTTCTTCCCCCCTTTTTTTCTTCTTGTTTTTTTTTTCCTTTACTCTTTGTTTAGCGAGAGCCCTGAGCTCTTACAACTACCACGACCGGAAATGTTATTATCGCGCATAGTGCGTTGCCAACCGTGGGTGTACAGCGCGTATTTATTTCTACGGGAAGAGGGGCGAGAATGATCGCGCATAAGCGCAATTTAACCTCTTGCATTCTCTGGATCCTTTCGTGATAAATCGTTGCTCCATAAGTTTCAACTACAGAACTAAGCTTATGGTGCTTAGTTTAGCTTAGCTTAGCTTAGCTTAGCTAGCTACGGCCGTGTATATTCGTCGCGTACGATTTTTAGTTTACTCACTCCCTTCCTCCCTCTCTCTCTCTCTCTCTCTCTCTCTCTTTCATTCTATGTATTCTCTTATTCTTTACATTTCACCGACTGCATTCCAAGCACCCGCACTTCTTCAACATACATATTTCATCCTGTCATTATCGTCGCATTTTCGTAATAGTTATCCTTGGATAAGTAGATACTTTATATATATATACATACTTGGGTATAACGATAAGGGATGATAGTAGTTATACTTTCGCCGTTGTTTTGATTAATATTAAATATCTATCATTTTTTATATATGTATGCATCTTATATTCGTTATATGTAATATTAAAAAATACACTCTTTACTGTACAAATATGCACATGCATACAACTAATATTTAACAGATTAAAAAAAAAAATACAAACATATATATATATATATAAAGAAGAAACCTAGATTATCCTCAATAAATAGTCTCCGATAATGTACTCTTTCAATGGTCTTACAAAATCACGTACAATCAAAGTCTTTAGTACTTTTTCTTTTTGCGAGCCCTTTGTAAAGAGGCATACGTGAGCACGTGCTCTCGTCGTCACCTAAACGTGCTCATACACGATAAACGTGACTTTCATTGTATTATTCACCATAAACTCACACATAAAACCGATCCAGCTGCGTCGTAACTAGAAAGAGAATAGTCGAGGACGTTCTATCGTTGTCAATTTCACGAGCTTACTCCTTCGATGTCCTCCTTTTCCTCCTTCTTCTTCTCTTTCCTTCTTCTTCGAGGCTAATGTCCTGACGTTATGATTGTATTTTGTATTTATGTTTGTGTTTGTATTGGTATATTTCTCTTGCGTGGCACGTTATACGGGCGCTTTTACGCCATAGGGGAACAAAAGGAGGAAGCCGTTTACGTATATCTACGCGAAGTCGTTACACACGAGATACGAACAACTTATCTTTCTCTTTCCTTTTTATTATTTCTTTCTTTCTTTCTTTCTTTCTTTCCTTCCTTCTTTCTTTCTTTCTCTGAGTCATCGTGCGTACCTGGCGCACGTGCCTGATAGATCTTTTACAAGTCTCTCTTTATCTCTTTCTCACCTATACTCTCTCTCTCTCTCTCTCTCTCTCTCTCTCTTTTTTCTCACGTTTACATCAAAGCCCATTTAGATTCAATTTCAACCTCCTGCCTCTCCCTCCTTTCTTCTTCTACTTCTTTTTCGTGAATTTTTTAAATGTCTTCTTTCTTTTCATCGAACGATCATTAAACCCCCTTCTTTTTCGTGAATTTTTTAAATACCGTCTTTCTTTTCATTGAACGGTCATTAAACTTTTTTGAGATTTTTTTACGTTGAGTCTAACTCGATGTCACATTAATGACGTCCAATTTAAAAAGGGCAATGACCAGTTGATTATAGGTATTAAAGGTTCTTTCATAAAATTCAAAAACTTACTCTCCTTTACGTTTACAGTAATAATGATCTACGATTCGTTAAAGAAAAACTTAATATAATTGATTATATTACGATTATTCAAGAGAATCTAATTCATCGAATGAATTTCTCGCGTTAAGTTTCACGTTGCTTGAATGCGAAATTATAGTTCTTTGAAAATGGCGGCATATCATATTTTCCCGCGCTAAATGTACCATAGAGTCAATCGAAACGGTTTAGAGAGTGTTTGTACTAGGGCGAAGAGAAAAGGGTTGGAGTATGATGGAAAAGGAGAAGGGGTAGTGTAAGAGGGAGGAACTAGAAGGATTGCTGTAGAAAAGAGGAGGGAGATCGTAGAGAGAGAGAGAGAGAGAAGAGAAGGCCAGAGAGCTTTCACGACAGGCACGAGAACTATCGTATCAGTATCGTTCGACGTTTTGCCAGATGCGTTTCGCTACTCTCGTTTGAGTTGATCTATAAAATTTTGTTCTCTTTTTCCTCCCTTGAAATCTTCATATATATATATATTTTTTTTTAATATTCTTTTTCGAAAGAATTGTAAGGAAATAGAAAAAATTTCTTCGAGAGAGTCACAGTGATATATCTTTTTTTTTTGAGGTAATCGTTGCATTCGATAAAAAAGAAAGCAAAAACGGATAAAGGAAAAGAAAAGAAGAAAAAGAAGAAGAAGAAGAAGAAAAATATCTTGCGATCATTCGGGATCGTGTTATAGTGATTTGTGTTTTGTCAGTGCGATCAACAAGATCATTCCGACTTAATCGTCAGGACTTTCTCGATCATAGAGAATCGTTGATTTAATAAATTGGTTAAAACTGAGTTAACGTGAAAAAACACGTGTTCTACGAATATCGCAATAATATTTTCTACGTTTATGCGTACAACGCGTTTCAAGATGTCCCGAATCGTTGAGATCTACGATTAAAAAAATAGGATCGACAGGGAAGAAAACAAAATTATACGAAATCCGTATGATCGTCTCGACGATACTTTCGAGCGTGACGGCTTTCCATCGTCGACACTCGCACGATGTTGGACGAAATGCCGAGCTGAAGGTGAGTTAGAAAAGATATTGATTGATATTGTATATTTTGATAAAATCAAGATCGAGAATGGAATAGTTGGATCCTTTTGAAACTATTCTATTCCGACATTATTATTCTAACTTAAAGAGATCGTTACGTGTAAAACGAACGAAATTTATTTTATTCGACATCCTCGAAATCACAAGGAGATTGTTCGATTAAGAGGACCGGTTTTTTTTCGTGAGATTAAATTACTCGATTGATAATGACAAAAAGGAAAGAAGATAACAAAACGAGAAAAAAAAGGAGAAGAAATAAAATAAAACAATACAGAAATAAATAAAGATATGAATTATCGCGGTTGAAGCATTATCTCGAATCTTTTTCTCGTCGATCATTTTTTTTTATTCTTTTTTTTTTAAATTATTTCTCTAATTTCTAAGAAAAGTCTTCTTCTTTTCTTCGTTTTTTTCCCTCCCCTTGTAAGAAGATACCAGCTACTTACTTGTTCATGATTGTATCTAAGAATGTAAATGCATTTAACTTGTTGAAAAAAATATTCGACCGGAGTTTCCATGATTTGACGAACGAACGAACGAGTCCTTCGTAAGTTCAAGGAGTCAATGGAACGCAAACGGAAACCGGTCGACGGGTGGTCGAGAGAAGAGCCGCTCCGGATCTGCTCTTTGATCCATCTTCCTGCTTCTTCCCTTCTTACAAGACAGACAAAGATAGAGACAGACAGAGAATGATAGAGAAAGAGAGAGAGAGGGAGAAAGAGAGAGAGAGAGAGAGAGAAAGAGAGAGAGAGAAAATGCCGGGGGAGATTTCGGATCGCTAATTGAGATCGTGCAACTCGTTGTAGATAACTATTACCGTTAGTATCGACTTGTCCTTATTTTTCTTTATTCTACAATATATTATAATATTATTCTTATTATTGTTGTTGTTATTATTATTATTATTGCTATTATACCACTATTATCATACAATCACAATCATAATGTTACCACATTGTTGACCGGTCACGATTATACTCGTGTGTTGCACATGCATTTGACTTATGTAATTCACATGCAACTTATGTAATTATTAAAACATACAATTGTGTAACTCGTTATTGCGTTGGATAATGTTTGCCTAGTTTTTCATATTAATTATTTGAATCCTGAATTAACAATATTGATATATATAAAAAAAAACGATAAAAAATTTTGATTATCAATATAGCGTTACATTTTGTATATAAATATCTACGCATGTAAGCTTATAATCAGTCACAATAATATGTTTTACTATTACGTATTATTCCAGAATGAATTTGTAGGAGGGTCCTATTCATTTAACAAAGCCGTTATACATTATTATACGACATGACGTGGACCATGTACCATGTTTAGCTTCGTTAAAAACAATTAAAAGTAACCGGCCAACTGAGTATTCTTTTAATTGGTAAGCACGCGCACGCATGCAACCATACTTGCATTCGTTCATATATTGACAGAAAGATTCACTAATGAATCTATTACACATATATATATATATATATATATATATATATATATATATGTATTACGTTATGTTTTCAAAGACATCTTTTCCTAATGAATATTATTATAATATTGTCTTTTCTTTTTTTGTATATCTACTTCGATCAAAATATTAAAGACGATAAAATTGGATATCGTATAAGAAAAAAAAAATAATTCGATTTACGTAACCTTTCGAAAAAGTAGAAATTAGATAGTATATTACTCGGATATCGCCTTTAATGTAAATATGATTAAAGAAAAAAGAAAAAAGAAAAAATTGGGAGATTGAGGAAAAAAAAGAAACAAATAATTTCATTTCGGTACTTTTTTGAGGGAGTAGAAATTAGTACGCATGGCACGGTCACCTGTACGCCTTTTGAATCGGTCTCGTAAAACAGGTTTATCGCATAAACGGGGACGGATAATAGCGTGCGAAGCGACCGTTACGCGTTTACCCAGGTTTTTCGCAAAATTTGTCGTGTTCTCACGGACCTTCCGGACATGCGGACTTAGTGTTTCCTTCTTAAAAAGCTTTTCGATCTATTCATTTCTCGTTGAGGTTAAATGAATGAACAGGGTGGATTATGCAGATCATAAAGACAATGTTGTTTGGCAGAGGAAAAAAAAAATACAATACAATAAAATAAAAATACTCCAGAAATACGCAAAGATCCGTGAAATCATTCGGTTTCGTAGAATTTCTTTCTGACAAAAGTATGAATGAATATGGCGTCATTGAAGAGGAAGAACATTTCTGTACTCTACGTAAGTCTACGTGACGCTGAACGAATTTATAATAAGTATGTGTATATAGGCATTAAAACGCACAAATGAGTGGGGGTGTCTTTAGTCTCGTCAAATATGACCTTTGACAAGTTATAAAATTTCTCTTATATGGTATAAATAAAGTATCCATATCTATATATAAATAAGAAACTTGGAGTAAATTAATGAATCGTAAAAAAGATACTACATAAAAAGAATGCTATAAAAAGAAACTCCATAAAAAGAAAACCGAAATTATTATATAAATCTTAACGCATTAAAAAAGTGTTCCATTAAAAGCACTTGTCTGGAATGAAATTTTCTACATTTTTTTTGTACAATTTTCTAATCATAAAGACGGAGTAGAGGTGGAAACGCCGAAGGAAGAGAGAAACAGCACGATTTACTTAAAAATACAATGAACGTGTTAATTGAGTGACAAATTATATAAAATCACGATGAAGCACGAAATATGTCAACAATTTGAATGAGGGTAAAAGTCTCCGAAAAAAAAACACGTGATAAAATAAAATAAAATAAAGTCAAGAATAAAAAAAAAAACTGTATAATTGAAGACAAGGTTGAGTAAACCACAACAATTTCAACCCTTCGGATTTGGAATGAAATTAACAAGAGAAAAGAGGAGGTGGCCTAAGAAGAGAGGAAGAAGAGAAGGAGAAGGAGGAGGAAGAGGGAATCGCAGGAGGGGTAAGAGTCGAGGAGGAGAAGCTTTTTCCTTCGATAATCAGAGACAAGTCTCGCGCGCATGGAACCGCACGCGTGTGTCGCGAGCCAGTTAGTCACGTGGATACCGGCGAGTGTAACAGAGAGACACGAAAGAGACACGCGCGGCTCGTTCGATCACGAGTATACTAACGCAGTAGTATAACCGTGTGTGAGCTTATACTCACGCTACCAACTTCTGTTAGCCTGGTAGAGTAGCGATCAAGACGTTTGCGCAAATCGTTTGTCTCTCGACCTTCTAAGAGAGATGGAGAGTTGGAGAGAGGGATCTGTTTCTCACTCACTCACTTACTTCACTCTCTCTCTCTTTCTCTCTTTCTTTCTTACAACGATAAAATGAACTCATTTAAGAATTCGTATCTTGATCATTCTAAAGTTTCTTTCAATCTATTGGTTCGTTATAATTTTTCAATCTGTTCAATGGATGTCAAGAGAGACTTACGATATTAATTTTTTATTTATTCTTTCTTTTTTTTAAAGAATTATCCGTGCGGGATTAATATCTAAAATCGATCTTTAAACTACCAGCTTGTATTCTTCAGATTTGTTTAACGGACCCACGTTTATGATATTATTTATTTTTCTTTTCTTTCTAGGCTTTTTTTTTTCTTGTTTACAATTATCTAGGTCACTATATTATCACGATGAAAGTTTTCTCTTGGGATCGAATTTTTTGTATCTTATTTTATCCCTTTGGCCCTTTATTAATAATTCTTTTACATATCAAACATATGTACAACAAGTTACCGATGATATAATAATCATTTATAAATAATGAAACCTGAAGAAACACTGTTAAAAGTTTCCCGATTATAATCCATTGTATTATGACAATATCAATGAAATTAGGGATGATTAATTTTTAAAAGATATTTCATAATTTCTATTGTTTTCATTTGGTATCACGATTGTATCGTAGTAACGTTAAAACTGACATCATTGAAGTATCTCATACCATAAAGATGTAATTGCATCCAATGGCGTATCATCGTTTGTGCAACGTAATAGCCTAATATACAACGATCTAATTCGCGTTATGCAAAAGCACAGATTTCTGAGTGAAACCGGACACCTCGTAGTACCGCGTCTATGTCCTCCTCTCTATGTACGTTTATATGTAAATATATCTATGTATAGTGTTGGCCACAGAGAATACTAGAGCGCGCGCACACATTTGCGGAACAAAGAGACGCCTACGCGCGCGCGAAACCGGACGGCGGCGGAGACTTTCGAAGAAATATATGCGCAAGCGTTCTCTATTGTCACGGCGATCGAGTTCAAGGGCGTTGGCCCCGTACTCGATTCGATACTCTCCTTCGCCATATTTTTTTCCCTTTTTTTTTTGTCTTTTTACCATCAATATCTCCGATCTTCAATCATTCTATCGATGTACTTGATTGAAGTCGAAAACACAAGCTTGTTTTTTCACAAGTATTTAAAAAGAAAATTAAAAAGGAAAAAGAATATAGATAATAAGAAAATAAAGGAGACTATATTAAAAATAGATAATTCCTAATGGAAGTTCGATACGTTTTTCTTTAATTTGCCGTCTAGATATAATTACTAATGAATACTATAATTCCTGCTGATTAATGCACTTTTCAATTTACGCTCTAATCAATAATACTTATGTTAATTGTTGTGATGATTATTATATATATATATATATATATGATTATGATATTTTATATGATTATTATATATATTAATATATATATATTAAATAAAAAAAATTATAACAAAATAATAAAACGGAGATTACAAAAAAGTGACTTTCTATTCGATGACGTTCGATTTTTTTCATTTTTTTCGATTAATTAATCGTAAGTACGATAGTATCGATCGTGCAAAGTTTTATTGAAAGAATAAGTACACTTAGATAAATGATCATAGATGATCATCACTATAGCAGTCAACGCGTTAACAAGGCAAGCAAAGTGAGAAGAAGGTGTGCACGTACAAGTATAGCACCAAAAAGACGCGCGGGTGCGCAACGCGCGCCTTTTTGTCGTCGTTGATACCGTCATTATCGTCTTCCATCGTCGTCGTCGTCGTCGTTGCGTTATCGTTGTCGTTGTTATCGTCGTCGTCGTTGTCGACTGGCGCAGACGTAATACCACGCGTGTATCCGGAGAACAGAAATACGAATGGCACGTGCGCAAAGTAACAGCGTGAGTTTCGCGCCATTCGTGCGTCATCGATATATAATACATACATATATGCACGGACCTTCGAGAAAATGATAATCTCGAGATCGTGTATCTCCCTAGATCATATCTCGAGATCTTTGAATGATCTAAAAGAGAGATTTCAAAGTATGATGCTCACGTTAAATGTCAAGATATGAAAATAGTTTACGGCGTTCGTCAGCAAAAATGAAAATAGAAAGATTAATTCATTTTTTAAACGCATCTTTTCATTGTATTGTTAATTCAACGTATTCGGAGCAATAAAATATTTCTTAATCAATCGCACAGTCGAAATCTTCTCCAGGCAAAAGTTTGCTACGATTCTTTTTCTTTCTTTTCTTTCTTCTCTTCTTTTTTTCTTAATTCTTTGTATCATTATCAATACATGTATATTATTCGATTTGTATTATTATTTAGAATTGAAATATCTAAATATATCTAAAGATATATCAGAGTAGAAGTTCGATTTGTTTAAATTTAGTTGTTTATGAGAAATTTTTTTTTTTCTTCTTTCTTATTTTTTGTGGAATATCAAATATTATATATGCACACACAGCAGACATGCATACGTATATGTGTATATATACAAGTTCTGCGTGCTATAAAAGGTTCACTTATATTTAGATACGTAGATACATATGAATATTATTCATTAGAAAATAGAATAGAATAAAAACTAAAAAGAAAGAAAGAAAGAAAGAAATAACAAGGAGTGACTTTCGCTCCATATCGGTTGTAATTGCGAAAACTAGGTCCGTCGTACGTATTTTTGTCGTGCGTTCTCCACGCTCTGCTGCGTCACTATTTCCCTCTTCCTTTGCGTCTCCCACTCTCTAAGCATGGATATAATAATCTAGTAAGAAAAGGTAGCTTGCATATAAACACGCGTTATATTTCGCTCATAGCACATATGTTAGTTTAAATCCGCCTTGAACTTTCTTCGAAAGTTTCACATTTTTGTCGAATTCATTTAAATGAAATATCTAAGTACATACGTAAATGCATACATACATATTTCCAAGATATGTGAGAGTGCATATGCGAATAAGATTTAATGCAGTTTGTGTTCGATTTTTCGAAAGAAGTAGGTCGACGTCTTAATATTCTTTTATAGTTGGCACATTCCATTCTATCAGATATTAAACTAATGAATCATCGACATAGTTATTTTCATTTATCTGCTATACGTACGTTGAAATTAAAATAGTATTATAATCATGTAATTAAAATAATTAACATAAATATCGAGAGATAATGATTCTGCGAATAGAACAAATATGATATGCATAATAATCGATTTTACTATTTTATTTTTTTACGTTGTTAATAAAATTCTCGACTGCATTTTTTGTTATATATATATATATATATATATATATATATATATATATATGTACATATATATATCTTTTTTTTCTAAGGAAAATCCATCGGGAAAGCTCGCCTGTAAAATTGACCATGTCCTAGTTTAAACGATAGTTATATCTCTTCATATATCTATGTATATCTTGAGTTAGTATCTTTAGTATCGATTAAAATTTCTCTTATGCATTCATGTTATTTTTCTCGTAAATATATAGAATGCGTTGTGTATGTATATACGTGTATGTATATATATATATCGTGTGTTTTCGATGACGACGATTATACGAAATTGTGTTGTCGCTAAGAAACCAAGAGAATTCAAGAAAGCGTGACACGTAAAGAAGTTGCTAGCTAACTTAATCGTAATCATTTAGTTACCTCCGCATAGACGAATCGTTTTCACAAATTGTCACAATAGTTGACGAAGAAAATGAATGAGATTCGTTCAGCGTAAACAATATACATATATATATATATATGAACGAGTTTCTTTTTTAATATTCTTTCTTACTTTCGTTTATTAAAGATAATTAAAGAGGTTCGTTTTATTTCGTACTTATTATCATATATTAAGAAGGTGAAAATAATCCTTACGTGGTTTAGCTTATCTTCTTCTTGACATTTCCACAAAGAAAGATGAAGATAGATAAAAAGAGTAGGAGAGAGAGAGAGAGACTTAACATAAGCATCTTGATATTTTCATTGACCCAGTATCGTTAATATTTACGGTTATATACATATACGGGACACAAGAATCTTTGTCTTCTCTTTGATGTGCGATCATTTATGTGGAGGAAGATTATTATGCGTACACAAGATCCATCGGAATTTTAAAAATAAAACCACCTACTGTCATCGATCATTATGCAAGAAATAAGATGTATGTGCAAGAGAACATTAAAAAGCATACTAGATAATAAGCCGATGACGAAAATGGCGTAGTTTTATCCTTGATGGAAAAACTTTTACAAAAAGAGAGAGAGAGAGAGAGAGAGAGAGAGAGAGAAAAAGAAACAAATAAAAAGGTTCGATAACTTATAGTTTTTTTTTTCTTTGATAAATTATGAACGTTCCTAAAAACTTCGTAACGATTATCGTCCCGTTGAAATTGTATAGATGTTATCGGTGTATTAATAAAAAGAAAATTATTATTCGATGTTAAATAAAATACATGATCCTAAAAATTTCCACGAGTGTTTATCTCTCTAACTTATTATATACGTATATGTGTCCACATAAATAAATACATAGATACATAGGTAAATTTAATCGAGTTTCATACTCGAACGTAATTCATTGTTTGTTCTAAGTCGTGGCAACGTCGTCATTTTCATTGCGGTTACGTATTTCCTTCCTTTACCCAATGGTTAAAACACGATTGTACGTACTTACGTACATAGGTAACAATCAGCCGAGACAATTTTCAGTCACGTTGTACGCCGTTATCAGGAAACTCTATCGATTATTCTTCTTTCTTCTCCCAACCGTCGGCCATATGTTACTGTGTACATATGTACGTTTGTGATATCGTTTTATAAATACAATGGAGGATTAAAAAGACGGATAGTCAACGATTCTCGGTTAGTTCATTCGATCCTATAGATCCTTGATCTACTCGAACACTCGTCGACCGTATTACCTTGAAATTCAATGATGGGATTCGTAAATATTAGAAATGAAGAAACGAAAGATTATAAAGGGAAAATATGTGATTTTTGAGAGAGAGTGTGTGTGTGTGTGTGTGTGAGAGAGAAAGAGAAAGAAAGAGAGAGAGAGAGAGAGAGAGAGTAAAAGAGAACTCTAACGTCAGCAACGAGCAACTTTATCCTTATCGCATTGGAGACTAAGGAGATAAGGAAAGTGACGGGTCAGACGAGGACGAACAGTACGATGTTTCTCTTAGTAGATCGTGTATTAGTCTCACGCTGTGTTCCTCTTCGATTAATAGTTATTTTGGATTATATATCGAATTATCAAAGGTGACAGTGACGAAAATCTCTTATCTCGCATCGACATAGAAAAAGAAAAGAAAGAATTTTAATCGCTGAATCATCGTGTTCGTATCAATGTCATCGATCGAGTGATTCGTGTAGACATAATGGACAACGTATGATATGTAATAAAAAAAAATATATACGCGCGCGCACATATATACATGACGAACACACGCAAAGTATTGTTCGAACAAAATCGAAAAGTGTAGATACTTTAATCATTTAGTAGTACGAATCTTAATAACGATTCAATGAGTACATCCTACACACATAATATATATATAAGTTGGATGATATCGACTACTGGGAACACACTGGTTAACGATTTCTCGTGACGATATCTTTTCCGAATTAATATATATATATTAGAATGAGAAAACGAAATTGAAAAAAAAAAAATAGAGATTTCATTAGACGCGCGATAACCACTGCTACATCATCTTCCGTATCGTTGCTGTTACTAATTAATTCTAGCCAATTAACACCAAAGTACGCGCCAAGAACATAACCGAAGTATCTTCTGAGAGTCACGACGACCTTCCTCGTAAATTAGCTTTTAACGTTGCAACGCGAGAGAGAAGGAACATCGTCTGTTTCTTCGAGATCGCAGTAAAATTGTCAAATCTATTCGTTTCCTCAAATACATAAAATATAACGTGTGTGTGTATATGTATGTATGTATATGTATACATGATATCTAAAGAATCAAAGCTTCTCTTCCTTTCTCCTTTTTTCTCTTTCGTATTTATCTCCGTATATAAAATCACGTTTCACGGTGTACCTTCATAAACTTCCGATTGAACAAATTTTTTTTTTTTAATATTCGAACGTTCTTTCTCTGGATCTTTTAATATTAAAAATTTCTTTTCCTTTTCTTCTTTTTTTTCAAATTTTTTTTTTTCTAGAAGTACTTTTCCTTTTTTTTTTCTTTTTACGTAAACGATAACAACCACCGGGATGAGTTAAGATTAGAGAATATTGGAAGCGCAAAGTTTATCGACGATCCATGAAATTATCGGACCCGTCGATCTTTTACCCTTCTGAGATCGTGCAGCACGAATTGGCCATGAAACTACTACAAGGAGCCACCATTGCCAGCTCGGTTCTGTCTATTTTATCTACCAAAGATTGAAAATAACGGAAAAGAAAACATGTTATATATGTATGTATGTGTGTACGGTGTTGTTTCGATATTGTCACTAAATTTCTTATCGATTTTATTACGTATTCTAAAGGACGGTCAAAGTCGAAACGAAACGAAACGAAACGAAACGTATCATAACGTAACGAAACGAAATCATCGAGTTGTGTGTTAAAATAAATTTCGAGTAGAGAGAAACATTCGGTATGAAGAATTCGAACGGAGGTGTTAGTGTGTGAACGTTCTAAAGGAGAAAAAAGGGAAATAAAATTGTATCAAGGATGTCGTGCAGAAAGAAAATCGATTCGAAGCTTTGGCTCAATTACACGCAAGCGGTAAGCTTTCCTTCTCCCTTCTTTTTGCTCTCGTTCTCTCTTTCTCTTTCTCTGTTTCTCTCTCTCTCTCTCTCTCTCTCTCTCTCTCTCTCTCTCTCTTGTTTTTTTCTAGTATTGTTCACCAACTAAGCTATTCGTGCATCGTGATAACAGTTATCGGCTACAAATTCCATATTAAGAGACTGGAATCTTACGAGCAACGAGTTTCTAAGGTAACGGAGTTAATAAATCGATGAGACGTTATCATGAGAAGAGAGAGAGAGAGAGGGAGAAAGAGAAAACAAACGAATAGTTCTACCAGTACGAGTGTAATCAAGATTCATTGCGTGTGTTATAGCTAACAAATAAAGAATAATCTTTTATAAACAAATACAAAAAAATGTTACGATTTTAACTTTGAAAATGATATGTATGTATGTAGAAATTAACAATGAGACGGTGAGGTGACCTAACGAAATAAACACATCAATTAAAGGAATTCGAAGAAAAGAAAAAGAAACATACGACGTTTGTTTATATATATATATTGATATACTAGTCAAAGGAATTCGAAGAAAAGAAAAAGAAAACTATTCTATTTGTTTTCATACATCGAGATCAGCGAATGTTATCAATCATATAACGTATAAATCTTTACTACGTATATAAGATATATCTGTAATAGAAATCATGAAAACATTAAAGTTTTAATTGTCGTTCGTTGATTCGTTACTTCGTGATTTTTATACGAAGAATATCTATGTACATATTGCGCAGAGTTGAAAGGTACGTTAGGTTTCCCCATAAAAGTATTCATGCATTTAAAGTGTAGACTATATAACAAGGAAGCTGATCGACACACGACGCATATTAGGCGTAGTAAATAAACCGGATGTACCGATATGCGTTGTTCATAACGATTAACATCGACGATGGTGTAATTCAAATACACCGAGGACGTTTATATCGAGGAGAACCGAATTTGCATTAGAAACGATTCTTACGAGACGATCGAAGAGCCTATTCGTTTTTGTTTGCAACGAAGTCGAAAGCGTGCGACATCGTTCTCGAAAGAAAGAAAGAAAGAAAGAAAGAAAGAAAGAAAGAAAGAAAGAAAGAAAGAAAGAAGCAAACGAAGACGAGACGACGACGAGAACTGTATCAAAAGTATGCCAGGCCAAGCCAAGCCAAACTATACCGCCTAACAGAACCGTACAGTGGTCAACAAAAATGGCCTATATATATGGTAGTACGTGGACATTTTTCTACCCATTCGATCAATTTCTTTTTTATTATTTTATATTCTAAAAAAAAAAAAGAAGATAAAAAAATAAAAAAAAAATAAAACCCATTCGTTTCTACATTCGTAAAAAAAATTAAGACGACGATAAAAAAAATCGTTTGTATTAATATCGAAATCTTCAAAAAAGTAAAAAATTTAAGATAATCGAAACGTTCTAAACAAAAAAATACGCTTTATACGAGTATTATTATAATACGATGGTATCATTAATATAGAGTCGAAAAAACGATAAAATGGAAAAGAGAAAAATTCGATTTAATGTAGGGATCGCGCGAACGAATTCGAGCCATTTCTATCCGCTACTGTACAGCAGCTTGGCTGGCCTCGCCTAACCGCGCGTGCAGTCGTCTCACCTCTCTGCTGGCCTTTATCGCGACTCACCGCGTCCCTCGGTATCCCCTCCCTACCGTCGGACTTACCCACTCTCCCCACTCTACCCCACTCCATCGCAACCCCCACTCTAACTTATTCGAGGGAGTATGCGCGCGAGCGAGTCCCGAACAGTTTCTCGACAGGATTCGTGCTATTCCGTCGCTTCTCGTTCGTATTCGTCTTTCTCTCTTTCTCTCTCTCTCTCTCTCTCTCTCTCTCTCTCTCTCTCTCTCTCTCTTCTTTCGCTAGGACTCGCGTGCGCGCTTGCGCCAGAGACAAAGAATATGTCAGCACCGGCAGTAGCAGCGATCGAGCTAAGACTTTGGAAGAAATAAAAAACGAAAATAGAGAAAGAAGAGAGAGAGAGAGAGAGAGAGAGAGAGAGAGAAAGAGAGAAATTACGATAAAGTAGATAAAGAAAGAACATAAAGAGAATACAATTCGTTTCGATTGTGCTGTTGATAGTTGCATACATACGTACGTACTTGCGTGCGTGCGTGATGCGTGCGTGTGAACATACGTAAAACTTGAAGAGATCATTCGTCTTCTTCTAACATACGGCGAGTTTCGACCAACTTCGGCTATTCTCGAGGACCTTCGTGTTTCGTGTTAGGTAAACCAACCGGCGTCCTATCTTTCGCTTTCTCTCTCTCTCTCTCTCTCTCTCTCTCCCTCTCCTTTCCTTCCCTCACTCTTTCTCTCTCTTTCTCACGCGCGCTCTCACTCGTGTTTAGTGCTCGTGCTCGTGTGCTCGTGGTCTCCGAGGCCGAAGGAGACACTCGCGACGAATGTTCCGAGGACGAGTGCCGTCGGCAGAATGTCATGTCGCTTCGAAATCGGATGAAACTCGATCGACAAGCGCGTCCGAACGCGTTGTTGTTTCCGCCGATCATCATTTTCATATTTTCCTATCGAGGGGAGCAAGGTCATCCGATCGTGTTCCTTTTCTACGAAACTTGAAGGCTTCAAGGTGATCGAAAAGTGCGTTTCTTTTGTTATCCTTATAAACAGTGAACCTTTTCGATATTCTTTTATTACATGTTTTGGGTTTTGGGGGAATGAGAGAGATGTTTTCGAATTTTGTACGAAGGATTTTGTTCGTATGAAAAGAAGGTTTGTTTGAATGAACTTCTCTTCGTTAAGAGAGTGAGAAAGAAAGGTAAAAAGGAGGGAAAACATTTTTTATAGGTTAGAGTGAAAACTTTCGATGGACCGTTTCTTTTTTCTTTTCTTTTTTTTTTTCTTTCTTTCGTCTTATTTCTTGTTCGTATACTTGGCTTTGAGAGAACAGTTAATTGCAAGAAAAAACGATAACGCAAGTAGGAGTTTATCTTATTAAAGAATATCTTTTTTTTTTCACCTCGGTAGCAATTTGTTCATTAAATTATGTCACGTTCGTTACGTTGAAGTTATAATACTAACAATTATTAATCCATTAAGAACCGATTACATTGATTCTAATACAGTGTAATGAATAAGATATTGGAATGTTAATTAAAATAAGATTAAATACCGACGTGAGATATTTATTACGGATCTATCGAGGATATATATATATATATATATTACATTGGCACCGTCACTGATTTCGTCGAAAAATTAACCAATGGCCTTATGACGTTTATCGCGAATGACCTCGTTTCGAAACTCATTGATGATGCTCGTTGGTTGCACCGGTGCCGATCGAAAAATATCTCGAAGTAATTTGTACATTTTACTCTTACTGTAACAACTGCTAAAAGATTTTTTCTTAAATCGATCATTACATCGATATTTAAATCATTGTTAATAATTTATAACAAATTTTGACGTTTACGTTTACAGTAAAACGAATTAAATTATGAATGTATATGCTTTTTATTCGAAAAAAAAAAAAAAAACAGAAAAAACGTTAAAAAAAATATTTAAAAAAAAAAGAACGAACAGCTGTGCACTTTCGCTGAAAGAAAAGTGGATCGAACGATGAATCTAGTTAGTACCGTTAGATTCCACATCAAATATTGTTTGTAATGTAAATGTTTTATATATATGTATATATATATATATAAAATACCTCGCTTAAGATACCGCATAAATAGCTCGTAATTAAACCTCAAACAGTTGTTAAGTTTCGTGGATCGTTTCCTGCCACGTAAGCGTTCACCCGGATTCCGTAGCAGGAAAGTGTTCGATTCTCGTGATTCCTCGTTTGTTCACGCATGCGACACAAATGTAGTTTCTCACACGTACCAATCTATTCACTCTATCCAACTATACAGAAGTTGTTCTATCATCGACAATTACTCATCGAATGATTTGATATCTATGATGTAATTCGAATGAAAAATATTCGATAAATGATCCTTCGACAAGGATTTTAATTAAAAAAAATTTCTCTAAATTTGATCTATAATATGATCTAGTAGATCAAGAATATTTATTTTTTGCCATGCGACAATCAATTTTTGTTGTAATTGGTTGACCGACTCGAATGATTTTTTTTTTTTTTATAACATACAATTTTGAAGAATCTTGATATAGGATCGGAGTAACTCTATATTATTTTTAAAGATACGGCATTCTCGCGAAGAAAATTCTAAGGAGAACTTTGAAGAAACCTTTCGTACGAATCAATCGATGTTTAAGTTTTAACGTAGGATAGCTACTGATCACGAGCCATTAAAAATTTATCGTCCGATTTATTGATCAGCGAGTTCTAAATACAGATTGAGAAACGTTGATCTAGATTTTATTTTCTAGATCAAATGTTAAAGAATTTAATTTTGTTTAGATCTTTATGAGAATAAGAAAAAGACAAAAAATATTTCGATGTCTTTCAGATGGAAACCGAAGTTCGAACGTTAAAGGAAGAGTTAGCACATACTCAAGAAACGTTAAAAGCTGCGACGAAAAGATGTCGAGATTTGGTGAGAGAATTGGACAATCGTACCGCAATATACGAATCCGAAAGGACGTTAAGGGATCAACAGTTATCACGGATTTTACGTGCACTGTTGATCCTACAAGCTCGACTGAAGCAAGAACAAAAGTCGATTAGACAGGTATTATGTGAAAAGGATAACGTTATTAGGAATCAACAATTGGAAATCGCTAGGCTAAGACGTTACACCAAAAATTATATCAAATCTAAGCGTGAGCAGATATTAGGGAGGACATCGAGTATAAAGGTCAACATTGGTCCTAACGTTGATAAGAGTTCTTCGTTGGAGAAGACTGAAAAACTCGAGGTAATGAAAAAAGCAATAATAATAATAATAATAAAGAAGAAAAAAATTTGTAAAGGTTGGATCAAAAATGTTAATTTTTGAGACGGGCTAATTCCCTTCTTTCTTCTGAGATTGTAAAAAAGTAGCTCCTAGTTTTACAATTTGAAAAAAAAAAAAAGAAAAATTAACTTGAAAAAAGATCTCTAAGAAAGAAATTGATTTTTAATGCAAGCTGTACAAAATTTTGCCACCAACCTGTATAAATTTGATTTGGAAAATATTCGAGAGTAGACAACTTGAAAAGAAAAAAAATATATGTGTATAAAGAAATAATTGTCTTTGGTAATGTTTAGAATGAAATCGACTCGAGACAAGACGACGATGATCTCAGTAAAGAGATCGAGAATCTCAAGTGTGAAATTATCACGAAACTCGATTCTTCCGAGGTAATACCAGTAGCTTTGGAGAACTTGGATCGTGGGATCAAGAAGACATATAGTTTTGCGGGTAGCGACGTTTCGAAGACGAGTATGACGAGTAGCGAAAATACAGATGCATCTATCGTTACCACCACTACGGAGGGTAGTCCATCGTTGATTAGTACGGAAGGATTTTGCGAGGGTGAGAGTACGGATGTATCACCGGGTTCGACCTTGAACAAATCGAACAGGTGTACACCAACAACAGTAACGGATAGTGAAAACGAGACGACTATGATATTCGATGAGGATAACAACGAGTTGGATGACGACGAGGGGGAAGACGAAGACGAGGAATATAACGAGAATATCAATGATGATAACGAGAGAGAAACATTATTGGTCGGTGAGGTTGCATTTAATTCGACGAAGAGGAAAAGTTGTTTAGGTAGATCGAAATCTCAAAAAGGTTCGACGAAAGGCTCGATAGTTGGTACGAATATTATAAGAACGGAAAGTAAGGACGACGGTATGGATTGTAATTTTGTCTCGGAGGACGAGGAGAAGGAACAAGAACCGATATACGTTAATTCCTGCAACGAGAACAATGCGAAAAATTTGGAACATTCGAATGGGAGAGTCGTGCCCGAAATTTGTCAGAATTATACCAATAACAATAACGATACGTAAGTATTTAACGAGAACAATGATATAACGTCGATATATCGTTAATATATGTTTCTTGTTATTCTGTTATTCTGTTATTCTTGATCTTTTCGTTTATCTTGCAGTTCGATCGAAGTCGAGACGACGGATGAACAGAATACGGAAGAGACTAGTGGTAATTGGTATAGCGATCCTGACGAAGATAAAACTAATGACGACGTATTCAGGCATACTTCATATCGGTCGAATAGTAATCATAATTCCGTCCTTGAATGTGTCAATCAAATACTTTTGAGGGATATGGAAGACGAGGATCGTGTTCTTTCGGTACCGAGGAGATTTAAACACAGAGGTAGGACAGTGAGGTTTCAACCGGCCAGATTATCGGATATCGAATCGGTTGGTTCAGAAATGGAAAGGAAAAATTCTGAAGAAGGTTTGATGGAAAAGGAGACTCTCAGTGGTGATTTTAGCGATCAAAGATCGATGAACGTTGCCAGTTTCGAGGCCACAGCTTCCGAGGACGAATATGGCATGAGAATAACTCATCCGGTTGATCCGAACGAAGTGGTCAATTCTACCGTAGAATCTGTTCTCGAGGATGACCCTGAAGAACCAAAAGTTATACCGATCGTAATTATAGAGCCAAAGGTCGAACCAGAAGAAATAAAAAATTCAGGTCTTGCCTCGTCAACGCAGAAGCCAAAAATACCTATCCAATCGGTTAGTCCACCGCTTAGAATGGAAAGAATCGAAGAGAAGACGTGTTTGCAGATGTCGACGAAACGTTTGACCATAGCTAAGAATCTTGATTACGAGGACATCGAGTCCTTGCCAGAAGTTATATTGCCATCGCCTAAAACTCCACCGGCGTTACCACCGAAGCCACAGTTTCGAAATAATACCTTGATATTAAAGAAAATACCAAGCCCGTCGTTTTTGATTGACGAAACAAGGAAGAAATTGTCAGAGGTGAGCTCCGTTGCACATGGAAAAAAGATCTTCACTCTCATCGGTTCACCGATCGAATCTTCATCGACGATCGCAAAGACGTCTGTTAAAAATTTAAACTTTGACGAAACGGCTACGAAAAATGTTGCTAACAACGAGGATGGTAATTTTTGGAAAAATCGATTCAATAACGTTCGCTCGTCCTTTCAATCGCGGCATTCCAACGAGAAGAATGTCGTCCATCGATCACGCAAGATTCCAAGGGTTACAAACATAGTGCGACACTTTGAGGAATTTAAAATTGGCGGAGAGAACGAGGAACGATCTAAGGAACGTAGCAAACCGAAGGAGAGATACGTTCGCACGGAATTCGGTCAAGAATTCGATATAAGGCAAAACTTTGAGGAATTCAACCTCGATGAATGCGATCTTTCGGATGATCCAAATCGGCCGGAAGCCGATGGTTCGGAACGACTTAGTAACAATCATCTCGTAGTTCCAGTTAGTCAAAATGAAACTAATAACGCACTGACCAAAGACAATAATAATCATCCTACGACTGCTACGAATAATGCGAATACTGGTTATGACAATTTCTTAGAAGCAACGGGTCTGAGCAACAAATCCATATTAACACCTTCGAGATTATTGAGTAATCATAAGAGTATGCTTAAACCTAAGGACGTTAAGTATAAGAACAAAATAAAAGCTACGGCGATTTTAGAAAAACATAATGCCTCGACGTCTAACACTACTACGACGACGATGTCGACGACAACGACGACAACGACGACGACGACGACGACGACGGCGACGGCGACGACGTCGACGTCGATGTCAACGACGACGACGTCGACGACAACGACGACCACAACGACACATGTCAGACATTGGACTGGTCCATTCGTCTGATGATTAATTGAACGTTTTTCTAAAAGTTATACCATTTACAAACAAGAGGAGAATGATTTGTTAGAAAGAGTCTTTTGAAGATTAATATTATAAATTATTTTAGATTTGAAATATATCGATTCCCGTTATGCAAAGCTAATCAAATGTGCTTGCAAATTTTTCCTGTGTATATGTGTGTGTGTGCATAACTAATATTCTCAATATGTTCCGTTCGTCGTTGAATGATTCCTAGAGATATATATCCAATGGATTATTAATTACTGTTTTTAAAATATACCCTATGGTATTTCTGTATAATTGTAAACAACAAAAATTGTAGTCACTTTTATATTATTATTGTAATAGTTCAATTGAAAGAGAAAAGTATTTATATGTGTATGCTAAAAAATATCTATTTTGTTTTTCTTTTTTTTTTTCTTATTTTTTTTTTCTTCTATTTCTGCTAGCCTTAAGAATAATATAATAATATCGCTTATTAATAATAGTAGTAATACTAATAATAGTAATAGTAATAATAATAATAATAATAGTAATAGTAATAGTGATAATAAAGAATACAATTTTTCGATCCAACGAAAAAACTATGCTACGACTCGGTAGAGTTTTAACTTTGCATTTTTATTTTTATCGGCTGAGTTGCAATAATGATCGTTTCGATTCGTATACAAAACGATATCCTATGTTATCAGTCGATTTCTATCGATTTCTAATTCCATTTTTTGTGTGATATTAATACGAATTTGAACATTAAAAAAAGGATAACGTTTCCAAATTAATTTGCAATTCTTATGTACACATAAGGACAAATTCAATAAATGTTAATATTAGACCATAAATATTATACAAAAAAAATGAAAAAATGATTCGTCTATTACCTAGAATTTTAATGATTTATTTTAACTCACCGATTACAGATGATTTTATCGATTTTCTCTGCGTTATAATTGGCGGCCAACGTTTAATGATTAAAAATATGACGTCCATCGTTATTTTCTACTTGCATGCAATCTAAAAAAGAAATCAATTTCTTTTTTAAACGAATTCGATGAACACAAAAAAAAGAATATATAATAAACATATATTTTTGATTCGCATAGTAAAGTTATTCGATCGGAAAAATTTTTTATGAAAATACGATATCGATGCGAATAGGAAATTTCATTGCAAAATATTCAAAATTACACATAAGTGATATATTATTTATGAATTATTTACTTTAATTTATTAAGATTTGAGAAAATCGTTTTATATAGAGGACACGAATTCGTCGATCATAATTTTTCAAGAAATTTCGACAGGGGCGCCAACTGTCGATGATATTAACGTACTAACTGAATTCGAAAGGCTTTCGTATAATTGCGACACAAATAGAGAATATATTAATTTTGTAATATAAATAAAAGCGCTAGAGAATCGATTTTTTTTATTTATTTTTCTTTTTTTTTTCTTAATTTATATGACAGGCTTTACAAACGAGAAAAGGTTTTAAAGATTATATATATTTCTCTAACACGTTCGTTCGTTTTATTGCCGTTGGTAGCACTGCGAGCACTAGCAACGGCAGCGGAATCTAGATGGTAGGACGAGTACGACGCATGCGCATTTGCTTCTCAACGGAATAGTCGTAAACAACATTTTTTTTCAATCCAGAACCCTCGCTAGTTTACGTATAGGAAAGTAACGGGGGGGATTACCGAGTTAGTGGATGACGCTTTTTTCTGCGTTTTCGAAGGATTTCGCAGAAAATATGAGATCGTACGGGTACGAATTGTACCCGTAATTTATACATTTATGGCTCCTCGGTATGCGGTGACGTCATCCGGATCGTTCTGGAAGAGCCCTGCAGGACAATAATGGCGGGTACGTATTTTGGGTTGGGCAGGAAGAGACACTAGTTCCTCTTTCGGATTTCCTATACGTAAACGTCGTACGAGATTATTGTTTATTAGCGTTATGTCGTTTATAGATTTGTATGCGAAATACAACTGTACGTATTGTCAAGAAGACATCACGGGTCTGCGTGTTAAATGCGTCGAGTGCCCGGATTTCGACCTCTGTTTGCAGGTGAGTCGAACGGGAACGCCTGTTCCTTGTCACGTGCTCGTCGTCGTCTCTCTCCCTCCCCCTCCCACTCTCCTTATCACCCTTATCCCCTCTCTCTCTCTCTCTCTCTGTTTCTCTCTATTTCTCTCTCTCTCTCTCTCTCTCTCTCTCTCTTTCTCGCCTCTCCGTTGTCATTTTCTTTCCTCGTCTTTCTCTTGTCGGATTTTGCGTGCTGAAGCTTGCATCGATTCTCACGAATGTTATTGAGATCAGCTGTTGATCGGTTAGCTCTTGTGTCGTATATAGTTATCTACAATAATAAACGAGACAAGCTCTTATTACAGAACTTTGTGAGAATTATTACTATAGTCTTCGTTTTTGTTTTGTTTTGCTTTTTTTTTTTTTTTATTTTCTTTCCTTTTATAATTTGTACGATATTCCTTATGTTATTATGAGGATGAGAATGAAAATATTAATGATTCGTAATTTTGATATATCAACAGTGCTTTTCCGCTGGAGCTGAAATTGGTCAACACAAAAATGATCACTCTTATCAGTTTATGGTAAGTATAAGCGTGTGTGAATGTATTGTCATAATTTTTTTCTTTTCTTTTTTTTTATTTCTCTTGTAATTCTTAGATATATGTTTTATTTTTGTATTTTACATCAATGTAGGATTCTGGTACCATTAGTATATTTAATGGACGAGGCAATTGGACCGCTAGAGAACAACTTAGACTTTTGGATGCCATTGAACAATTTGGCTTTGGGAATTGGGAGGATATCAGTAAACATATCGAAACTAGAACACCGGAAGGTATATAAAAATTAATTGAAAAATTTATATTTATATTATATATAATACAATTTTCTGTAACATGGGATTATAGAAGCGAAAGAAGAATATATTGCTAGGTATCTGGATGGTAATATCGGAAAGCATACGTGGCCACCTACGGAAAGCTACACACCAAATCTTACGGATCAAACTAAGTCAGATAACGGACCATTATCGCCTGATCTCACATCTCGGTTACCTCCACTCGATATAACACCGGAGGAAGCGGCTCAATTAGGCTACATGCCTCAACGAGATGACTTTGAAAGAGTAAGTCTAACATTGTAATTCGTGTTTGTCTTTTTAACCATCTAACATATTGTTAACAATATTTATTTCAGGATTATAATCATGAAGCAGAGTCTCTCGTTTCGTCATTATTTTTGAATCCTGCAGAGGATGATGATCTCGACATAGCACTTAAGCTAGCGCAAGTTGATATGTATACTAATAATTTAAGAGAAAGAGCTAGAAGAAAACGTGTCGTACGGGATTATCAACTTGTGTCTGCTTTCTTTGCGTCGTCTAGAAAAGATAGAGGAATAAAGAAGCGACAAACGAAGGAAGAAAAGTATGAATTTATGTGAAGTACTACGTCTTTTGCTGTGCTATATGTCTATTAAATATTCTTCTGTTCTTATTCAGAGAATTTAGGGACAGAATGCGCACTTTTGCACAATTTTATACAGCACAGGAATATGAGCAGTTCCTAACAAATCTTGAAAGAGAAAGAGAGCTTCGGTTACGACTGTCGGAACTTTATCGTTATCGAGAGCATGGCATATCAAGACACGAAGAATGTGCTCATTTCGAACAAGTGATGGCACAGGCTCAGGGACAAAATGATACCGCGGATCACTGGACAGAGAAAAAATCTGTAAGTATTTGTTTACATTTATTTATCTTTTTTTTTTTTCTTTATGATACGTACAATATATATCAAAGTTAGTAATTTCACGAACAGTTTTATATCACCATTTTTTCCAATTTTTTCCACCAAACAAACATGTACTATTAACACTTACATGATCACGGTGACATGGCACTATGTATTCTCCAAAACTAAATCTAATAGTCAAGCATTCTCATTATTTTTTTCTTAGAGTCATTCTTAACAAAAATTCAATGTCGATGTCTACGTAAAAAAATGCGTAGCCCTCAATTGGTTCACACGTAGAAAGTATGACAGGGATTTTCTAAATGTATATATTATCTCTACTAATATTACACGAATCTTCGGATAAGCAATTAATATTTCAGCTTTAGTTTCTTGTTGACACTCTTTGTTCATGCAAATCCATACAGAGGGAATGTAAAACAACGTTCAGAGCTTTAATTATACTGTATGTACTAGCTTTTTCTTCCTCTTAACTAATTCTATTGTTTGTGGTGCGTGTTGCCAGGCATTTGTGAACAGATTGTATCAGTTTGCATTTCACTTAGGGCAGCAGTGGGCCGTCCACACCAATACACCGCCACACCTCAAAAAAAAGGTAAGATGATACATTGAAAATTTTTTTTACTACACACACACACACACACACACAGATATATATATTTATTATATGTATATATAATATAAATTTGTCAAGATAGCTTGTTCTAGTTTACAGTCCATTTCTTCATTCTAGAGAAGAAGAAAAAAATTACTCTTCCACCGACCGAAAGTCCACTGTAAAGCTAGACACAACCAGCAGCAGCTCCACAATCAATCAAATCAATCCCAATCGGACGATGATTCCAGCCAATCAGTGGGTGGAGCAGGATAGCAATCCGAATACTTCCAGTCAACATTCTACAAGTTCCAATTCTACCGTAGAAAAAAATTGCATTGTAGCATCATCTTCGTCGAAAACACTCTCACATTTGGGAGAAACAGGAGAACGAGACATAGAAATGGAGGCATCTGCACATCTTTTAACGAAACAAGAAAAATCATTATGTCTTCAGTTAGACTTGAAGCCGATGCAGTATTTAACACAAAAGACTTTGTTGTTACAAGTGAGTTTGTTTCCCTTTTCAATATAGTATAGGTATAGTTTTTGTGTTCTTTTTTTTTCGTTTCTTTTATTCTAGAAAGAATATATCGTTACAGGAATATCTCAGTGGTAATAGAAAATCAGGGATTATACCTCAGTCGGAACCAGAGAGTAAGATACTTCATTATTTGGTAGCTAATGGTTGGATTGCAGCCAATTGATCAATTATCAAGAAAAAAGTTATGTTTATTTTCTTATTCTAAGTCATCATTTATTTCATTAACTAAGTCTTAGATATGTAATGACAATGTGAGTCTGACTTAATTAACGCATGAAAATCAGGTAGAAAGAAGAGAGAAAGCTTATAAAAATTCTATCTACTTTTTTCTTGAAACATTGCATCTATTTTATGTTATAAAGTTTATTGAAAATGATATCCCATGGCTGTCATCTATAGCAAAGAGTATCAATATTGCACTATTACATTAATTATAAATGTAACGATAGTAGCATCATTTTTATCCGATGTAGAATTGGGTTGGGGTATACATGTACATATATAGGCGTATACACATATCGGTATATGTGTATATATATATTTATCATAACAAGTCTACCACTTTTAAATTCAAAAATTGTCTTAAGAGAATATTTTATAATACTGCCTTCTTAGTCACTATACATACTGTTCTATCGATTCTTCCATAAGAAATTTTGTGTTTTTTTTTTTCTTCTTCTTTTTCCTTTTTAAACTATACCGCTGCACATATATATATTCTTGTTTATTTTATTTAAATATTATTTGTTACCATACTTGACAATAAGGAAAGACTATAGGCAAAACGTACGTCAGATCTTTAAAAATCATATGAAAACATTACAAGAACACCAGATATGTGTAATTGTAATTATAATTATAATTTATGAAAGTAATCGCTGTCATGCTCGAAGATATGGAATATATTCTATCACACATTGAATACGTTCTTGCTTTAAATTTTAAGCAAGATAAAATACGCAAAGCTAGCTGTGACATTAAAAAGAAAAGAAAAGAAAAAAAAACGAAAAAAGAAAAAAAGAAAAAAATTGGGACATAAACGAAAAAAAATAACACCTTTCTTATTGCATTAATATACCGCTACTGAGAGATTACATGTTAACAATATGATATGTATATATAGATTTAGCTTTAAAACAGAGACATTTACGTAGCTTAGTCCGTTAAATGCGGACTTTTTGTTTGTAATATAATGAAAAGAAAAAAAAAACAAAAAGAGAGAGAGAGAGATTCCTTATTGCTGAAGAATGGTACAAATACGATAAAATCTAATAACTGTGAGAGAAATGTATAATAGTAGATAATTTATCTATCGCCGACGCAGCATCTGTATGTATATATATATTATATGGCGAGAAACACATAGTACCTTTTTATTAATAGTAAATACTAATGCACAAAGTATAGAATTTCAAAAGTCGAATGTAATCAATGATTTATCTGATCTTATCAATCTGATTCAAATTTATCAGGGTGGATCTTTTTTCTTTTCTTTTCTTTTCTTTTAAGGGAAAAAAAAAAATATCGAAAATAACATATTTTCGAGATAAAAAATATTTCATTTCATAACTGATAAGTGTAAATGCAGAAAATGATTTCCGTAAAACAGAAAAAAAAAAAAATTAAAAAACATCATGTGAAAAAGAAAAAAACAATTCAAATATACATATATCGTCATATTAATTTAATATGATAAAAAGAAGCAAGTTAGCAGCATATTCTTTTACAGAGATTGTATTTGGAAGTGTGAATGCGCTGTATAAATGTAAGAAATATGACACGTTTTGCTTTGCATAACTATTTTCAATATAATATCCACGGTTATGAAGTATTTCTGTGTAATTTAAAAATAAATAAATATATATATATATATATATGTATTTATATATACAACATACACATGTGTATATGGATGCGTATATGTGTGTGTGTGTATATATATACATATACATATATATATATCTTGAAATTTTGTCGTTATGTAGATACGAAGTGATATAAAAAATGATTATGTAAATATCATGATTAGGAATATGCGTTAGCTTTTAATTAATCATGAGATTTACGTTATTTGTTAATGAGTCTAAAAATGTGTATTACTACGAGAATATACATACACTAAAGAAGAAGGAGGAAACTCCTAATATTTTTTATGAAGGACACAAAATAATACAATTATCTTAGTTTGTTTTTGTAATATCCGATTGAAGGCTTCAACAGAAAACAAATTTAGCAAAGAGAAAAAAGAATATACTACATATATATGTGTGTGTATATACACATATAAAAATTTTCATCAGAATTAATAATGTTTTTTAATAACGATAATAATGATGATAATAATGATAATAATAATATTAATATTAATAATAATAACAAATAATAATAATAATTAAAAAATACTTTTTTATTTCTATATATATATATATATCTTTTCTCTTAATAATCACAATCAATACATTTATATTATATTTCATAACAAAGAGAAAAATATATTGGTAGACGTACGAGAGAGTAACAGGAACAACAATTATTATTATTGTTGTTGTTGTTGTTGTTGTTGTTGTTATTATTATTATTATTATTATTATTATTATATTTTCTTTCTTTTTTTTTTTCTTTTAATTTTATTTCTATTAAATTTATCGATTATAACGATTTCAGAAAAAGATGAAAAAAAAAAAGAGAATATGTCGTTTTGAACGATCTTAGAACATTAATAAAATTAATAAACGTTACAAATACTGTAATAAATATGTAAAGGAAAAAAAAAGAAAATAATCAACGTCATATAGAATAATTAATTTCATCTTGAGAAACAAAAGAAAACAAAATGAAAAACTGCTTATGGATTTCTGCGTTAATCAAATCCAGCGATTGTTAAAATGTACGAAATAAATTGTACAATATTTTCTTTTAGAAATCTCTTTTCGTCTCGAATATTTCTAATTCGAATTCCATTTTATCAAACCAAATATTACTTCTCCTTTATTGTTTTTTTCTTTCTTCTTTTTATACATTTATACCGTTTTACCGGAAGGACGAGTTAGCAAAGATATTCCAACAAGAAACAATTTCCATTATGTGGAATAATTTCCAATTTGTGCGTTCGTGGAATGAAAAATTAGTTATCAGATTTTTTCTTCCTTCCCCTCTCTCTCTCTCTCTCCCTTATTTCCTCTTGCAATAATTCTTCCGTCTTGTGTAGAAAGGAAGAAAAAGTGATAGAAAAAAAAAACAGAGAGAGAGAGACAGACGTATACGTAATCAGAATCTTTAATGAGTTGAACCTTCAATTGAATTGTACGATAAAACATAGGTGAATTGGTGATAGATTTTGTAGGATCAGAAATGTTTTCGATCCCACCTTTGCCTATTTATTTCCACCAGTTACGTATCGCCAATTCCGTAGGGAAGGAGATCCTTCGACGAACGCGTAGATATATAAAAGGCGTCCGTCACTTCGATCTCTCATACTATTAAATCCAATCGTCTCTTACGAACTGGCAGGTGAGTTACGTCCTGATTTCTCTTACTTTCTTTTTTTGAAAAATATTTTTTTATTTCTTTTTATATTTTTTGTTCTTCCTATCTTTCTGTTTTTTTTTATATATATCTATCTTTTATATATTCTTTATATACGTATGTGTATACATTTCTTTTTGTTACATTCCTATCAATATTCTAGTTTTTCACTTGCTCGCTTTGTTCTAATCACGAGTATTCATACTGATTTATCTATCCTATAACTGTTCGTTTTCTCGGTTTGTTACATTTTTTTTCAGGTTTTACAACTATGATAAATATTTGTTCAAGACTATTCTTTTATATAAAAATAAGATATTGTAATTATATAAATAATGTGTGGTTTCGATATTCATACGTTTATAAATCTTCTCTAACAATTTTTGAAATGTTTCATTTAGTAAATATGAAGACAACGTTCCTTTGTATTACCGTTCTCGCGGTAATCGTGGTTACTTTGGCACAGGAATCAACGTACACCACGAAATTTGACAACATCAATGTGCATGAAATTTTGCACAATGATCGGCTACTCAATAATTATGTCAACTGTTTGCTCGATCAAGGTCGTTGCACTGCTGATGGTGCCGAATTGAAAAGTTTGTTTTTATTTTTATTCGTATTTATAGTCTCTTTGTTTTTCTCTTCTATTTTTTTTTTTTTTTTTGTTAATATACGTACATATAATATTTCAGAAAGTTTGCCAGATGCTTTAGAAACTGACTGTTCCAAATGTTCCCCGAAGCAAAAAGAATTTGCTGAAGAAGCTATGAAATTCCTGTCCCATAATAAGAAGGAAATCTGGGAGAAACTTCTTGCCAAGTATGATCCTGAGAAGAAATATAGAAATAAATTTGAAGATCGTGCGAAGGAAGTCGATATCAAGATCTAAAGAAGAATTCGAATATATAAGATGAAGAACGGAAAAATGGAAATGGAAATATGATAGAGCGAGATAAAGATAGAGAGAAAAATAAGAAAAGTATGATAATTTGTGCCAAGGCATATTATTGACAAAAAAAAAATAATAGTAAATATTTATTCGTGTATATATATATATATATATATATATATATATATATATATATATGAATATATACATATAATTATATTTCATAAAATAAAATTTGAAAAATCATATTAGTTATAAAAATTCGATATTTACTTGTTATGCATGATGTAAAAATTATAGTTATTATAATAAATAAACTATCATTTTTACTATAATTTTATATGAATTAACCAACTTTTACATGAATTTTTTAACAGGTAATATTTGTTAATGTGACAAATAAGATTTGTCGATATAATAAAAATGTGAGATCGGAAAGAATCTTATTTTTTAAACCTCATTCGATTTCTTTTTTTATGTTACGTGAAACAGATAATTATGTAATTAAAATCTATATACGTGAAGAAGGTTTCCGTCTGTCTTATAACATGACATTGTAATGCAATAATGTTGTGGATTCTTTCAATATTATAGATAGAAAATTGTCTTACCAAGAGAATCGAACAAAAAAGTTGTTTGACGTTCTTGCCTCAAAACAGGTATCTACGTATAATCAGTAATAAAATAAGTTGTAATAGCACGCAGAGTGCATTTTATATGTATTTATATACATATATTTTTAATTGAATTTAAAAATAGATCCTTCTCATAAATAAAAAGTTGGCTTGGAAGCATCAATTTCCCACTGCATATTTACTTATTATTCTGTAAAATGGAGTAGATTAAAATCTGCAATTAATAAATAAAAAGAAAAGAAAAGAAGAAAAAATTCATATTACATTCTGAAGATAATCGAAAATCAATGAAGTAAATAAAACTACGTTCACGTTACATGCAACAAATTTATCCATTTGCAATAAGTTAAGAGTCAAGAATTTATTTATCTATATATTTATATATATATATATGTGTGTGTATATATATTTCTTTTTCTAATATTTCATTTATCTTAAAATAAAATGACGGGCTTCGAAAAAATGAGTAGAATCGGACGAACGGTCGAACGTTCGCGTGAAGATATATTAAAGCGTTATTTGAAAATGTGTCCGACATTTTATCACATTTGTTATGATCCTCTCGGTACTCATAAAAAATCACGTAGCTTTATAGGATTTTTAATGGGTATCTTTCTCGGTATTATTTTTTATCGAACAATTATCTTCCAATTAAAATTTGATCGTTATACCACTGTATATCTTGGTAGTATTATTATCCTTATATTATCTATCGGTTGTGCTACGTCTGTTCAGGTAATAATCTATAATATTTATTAAACTTTCATGGAATAACAGAATTAAGTAGTCATGTAATAAGTTACATATAAATCGAATTGAAAATTCAATCGAACGATTTCAATCGATCGAAGGAAATACTGATTAATTCGATTATTGGCTGTTAATGAATACTAATTACGTTAATCTTTTCATTATTCTTAGAACAGCATATTGTAAATTAACTTTATGCAAATGATCTCGAAGAAACGAGTTCGTGTCATCCTGACGCGTTCCTAGCGCAAAGAAAAAAAAATAAAAAAAAAACAGAGAAAGAAAGATAAAAGGAAAAATGATAAATGTTTCACGTCACTTACTTAGATATCATAGATCTAATCTTTATTCTTATTTAACGTTACAGATAAGATGCATCTGTATTCTTTCGTTTCCTGCATTTTTCGGTCGTGCCGGACGTATTATGCTGAGAGCATTGATACTTGGATATATAATCGCTGGACCTATTTTTAATATGACATACAATGGGAAAGAAGTTATAAGAAGTTTTGCTTGTACGGCCAAATTGACGTATAATTTGACTAAGACCCGAGCTGATCTTATGTTCGAGCCTTTTCATCGGGCCATTTTAGAAATGAGATCGAACGCTGGCGAGTTAAAGGACGCTTTATCATCGGTTAGAGATCTGATGAGTCCGATAGTGGAGGAGATCGAAGGAGAGGAAGAGATGATGAGATTGAAAGAGGAGAATGATTATCTCGATGAAATTCAAGGGGACTCTAAGAGGAGCGAAGAGATCGAGGATAAGCGAAGAAAGGAGATGAAAGATGCCAAATCGGAAGCTGAATTTTATTCGGTCAAATATAAGATGAAAGTTGAAGCACGTTGCGAGGAACAACTTAGCCGTGGTGCTGGTAGATGCAGGTAAGAGAGAGAGAGAGAGAGAGAGAGAGAAATCATTGAAAACGATGATGAATTTTATTATAAAATGCATACGTTCTTGTTTTTTATTCGATTGTAAGATTTTTTCTTTTTCCTTCTTTTTCTATTTTCTCTCTTTTTTTTTTCAGAGACATGTTCGCCGATGCTTACGACAAGTGTTATAACAAGGTAAGCGTTTTTGCAGCCTGGCTATTATGCTGGCCGATGAAGTTGACGTTCGTTTGCAATCTCGTACAAGCTTTGGGTGGAGCTAATATATGTGATCCTGATGGACAAGTCGATGTTGGTGTTGGCGATGGTTACGTAGCATTAAAAAGTAAGATTGTATTTTTTTTTATCGTAGTAATTCTTTAAAAGGTTTAGAGGATTTTCTTTTTCTTTTTTTTTCCTTTATTTTTTTACTTCTTCTTAATGATAAATTCAAGGAAAGAAATTATACCGTTTTTTATATTTCCTTTCCTTTTTTTTTTTTTCTTTTACTATCAGATACTCGAAATAAATTTAGTGAAAGTTTGAAGGATGCGAAACTTCAGTACAAATTAAAGATTGCACCGCCCATATTAGATATTCATGATGCCGCGACCGCTGCAAAAGCAATAATGTATGATTTCAACGTCAGAAGGAGATACTTCGAATCGGTGATGATATTTGCAAAGAGATGTTTATCATTAATTTTTCTGAAAATTATATTGAACGCTCAAAAGTATCACGACAGTTATCTGACCGATATAGAGTTTGATAACATTTACGTGACACGTTATTTTCGAAAGATCGATGCTAGAAGAAAAGCTCGTGGTAGCATTACCTTGTTACCATTAAAGAAGGCCGAGAGAACTAATTTTATCGATCCTTACGGTTTAAAGACGAGCAAAGCCGAGAGACAACATATCACAGGTGAAACGTTGAAACTCCTTTTTGAAATAATCATAGCTACGAGTTTCATACTAATGGACAGATTATTCTTCGAAGCACTCGATTTGATTCGCCGTCATTCACGATTGGAATTTACTCAGGTAGAATTATTCGATTATATGATATTTAAATGCAAATCTTTCATCCATTTATTTTTTGTTTTCTCTCTGTCTCTGTCTCTATCTTTCTCTTTTTTCTCTACTTTTCTAGTCATATATTATTTATACGCAGTATAGGTTGGTCATCACGATCTGAGTTTGCAGATTAAAGGTACAGGTGTCATAGCTTCTCTGATTAGACATTTGATCAATGGTTTCAACGTGAAGAAACACACGAAAACTGTTATAACTAATGCACCATGTTTACCAAGACCAACCGAATTGCCAAGTAATCTAATACTTCAGATTTATTGTACCTTCCTAGCCGTTTTCATCTTAATCTATACGTCCGCTTATACTCAGAGGACGCGTTTCTTTATTTGCTCGTTTTTTTATCGGACTCGTCAAAAACGACGTATATTATATCTATACAACGAAAGTTTACGTCGAAGACACGGTTACGTAAAATTTACGAAAGCGAAGATTATAGCATTGGCTAGGACACGACATTTGGAACAAGAGATCTCCTTCACAATGGCCTTAAGGAAAGAATGGCCGAAACTTTTCGGCTGGTTAAAATTATTCGAATCGGCAAGAGAAAAATGTTTAGTTTGCGGAGAGGTTGAACCACGAAGGGGTATTCAATTTCGTCGATGTACAACACCAGGTTGTCCTTTCGTTCATTGCGAGGAATGTTGGAGAGACATCGGACAAATTTGCTATGCCTGTGCCGATGTTTGTGATACCGATTCGGAAGAACCAATGGATGAGTCCGAGTCAACGGAATGAATAACAACGAGCTGTTATCTCTCTCTTTTTCTCTCTCTTTCTCTCTCTCTCTTTTTCTCTCTCTTCGATCCTTCTTTCTGACGTGACCTTTGAAAGTCGTTGGAAAATCACAAAGACCGAGTTACGATACGATTTTAAGTTTACATTTTATAGTCTCGAAGTATCATCGTCTTATTGAAGACGTTGAAATCATCAAATTAAATATTCCATTCATTAGATCCATTAGCACAATCAGGAAATCATTCTGAACGTTTACTATTTTATTTCTAATACTTCGTGAGACTTCTTTGTTAAATCTATTTTTAAATTAGAAACGATCCGTCTGATATATTTTTTTTTATTTTACGATTAGATATATATATATATGTATATATGTTACAATTAAAATAAAATATGTGCATATGCATAACGAAATAAGAGAATAATAATAGCATGTGATCAGTAAAAGAAGATGAAGAAAAAGAATAGCGAATGTCGTACTTATTCATAATTCATAAATTTTAAAACATAGTAAGCGTAATTTAATGTCCTGGAAATTTCTTCGAACATAATATTTCCTAGAATTATTCTGTTCATTGACTTTTCTCGGTCAAGAGAAAAAGACTACGGAATAACGTCGAGAGAAAAAAACAAAAACATGGATGATAAAACCAAAAAGAGGAAAAAAAAACGAAGAAGAGACGTTCTAAGAAATATTACCTCTTCTCGCATCTCTTTCTTTCTTATTTATTTATTTTTCTAAACACGTATTACGTCTCTAGGAATACTTATTTAATCGTACGTCGATATAAAAACAAAAAGAAATATTTATGTTCCAAGAAATATACCATGTATACATACGTACACACGTCGAATTTGACTTATGTTGTTGTTTCGACCGATCAATATTATATAATCACGAAATCTTCCGATCGAGAATATTATATTTAATACGATCTCGTGCGTCTAACGAACCACATCGAGTACTATAAAAGACATTTCGAATAAAAATCGTATTTACAGAAAGAAGTTATTCGACGAAGGAAGAGTCAACGAAATATTTCGTGTTATAAATTATTGAAAACAGAAAAATATATACACACACATATATATATATACGAAAGAAAAATGTTAATCTTTATTATACTGGCAACGTGCAACATCGTTTTTCAAGAAATTTTCGCTAAAGAAGAAAATAGAACGGAGGAAGGGAAGAAATATACGACCAAATACGATAACATCGATATCGATGGTATTATTAAAAGCGAGAGACTATTGAAGGTTTACGTGGGCTGCCTTCTCGATCGAAATCCTTGCACGCCGGACGCGATGGAATTAAAAAGTAAGTACACATCTTTCAAATTCCAAGTTGGTCATTTAGAAATTTCCCTATCGTGCGAAACGAAATCATTATAATCAAACACTTGGTGAAAACTCAAAAAAGAAAAAACATTAGTAATAATTTTATTGATCTCGCAAAAAACAAAAAGATGAATCGAAAGACGAAAAAGCGTTAACGGAATATAAATAAAACCAATACGCATATATATAGTTTGAAACATCTTTATCGAAATATCAAGAAGCTTTCAGTATCGTCGTAAAATATTTTAGGATAAGTCATTAAGAAATTACCATTAAGAAATTTTTTCTTCTTCACGTTAAAGGCTACGCACGATCTGCGTAAAGACGTTCTTATGCACGTGTGGAGTGTGATTTTATGAAAGCCATTACGATGATACAGAGCGTACAAGGACGAAATATGAAAGGTCATATCTTGACCACAAGTTTGTTACTAACTTTTTTGTTTCCTTCTTCTCGTTCGTTAAATTATACTTCTTTGTTCTTTTTTTTTCCTTTTTTTTTTTCTAATAATCTAAAACCTCTTTATTGCTTTTTTATCGACATATTTCATTGTCTATTTTATTCGTTTTTCTTCTTTCAATTTTGTTTTATGCTACGTTTATATATTTTTGCGTTTATATATTCCATCGTTTTTTCCTTTTGAACGAAAAATATGTCGTTTTATTTGCGCATTTATTTATTTTTTAATTTACTGTATACGTTTAATTCATACAATCATATATTTATAGATTTTCTTTAATAGTTCTTATCCGATATGTTCATTGATATTTTCTTCCTCAATTTTTTATATACAATCGATATTATGTATTTATACATCTATCTCTCTAATTGTTTTATATATAGATGCATTCTATATGTCTACGACGATTGGTATAATATCTGTTTACGATGCATTCGTAAGATGTCTGCTTAATGACACTATAACGATGTTATTCTGCTGTTGAAAAAATTGTCATTATCGCATCTCTGCCATTACTTTTGCCATTATCGTAGTAATAAAAAAAAAAAATCGATGAAAGGAGAGAAGGAGAATATTAATGAATCATATTAACGAGCCAAAAATTATTACTACCGCATAAAATTCCTCGAGTTACATTAAAAAATCGTAAAGAGATCTTGTTACGTTAAATCTCTCTCTCTCTCTCTCTCTTTGTTAAAAAAAAAGAAAAAAAAAAGATTCATATGAGAAAAGTAAAATTTTTTCTAGGAAATTTGCCAGACGCATTATCGACCAATTGTTCGTCCTGTAGCGAAGCGCAAAAAATTGCAGCTGATAAACTATCTCATTATTTGATCGACGAGAAACCAATGGAATGGGGTCACCTCGAAGAAAAGTATGATCCCGATGGCGAATACAGACGACTTTACCTAGAAAATAAATTTTCTAATAATAAGTCTGAGGATCAAGATAATAGCAAAAAAGATTCCAAAGAACCGAACTTACCGTTAGATTCTTAAAAAGATCACAATCAGCTATGTATCCAATATTTCGAATATCTTGATCCTTTAATCCTTCGATGAATGATTTATTATAGTAGAAATTTGTAGAGGAAAATATGAGCTTAATATTAAAGCAATCAAAATAATAATCATGTTATTGATAATAATTACATAATTATATCACATTATGATATCATATATCATATATATATATATATATATATGTATATATATATATATCATATTTATTAAAAAATATAGAAAAATATTTTTTTTTTAAATCAAAGTAACTAACAAAATTATTTTTATAAAATTTCATTTATAAAAAAAAGAGAATAATTAAATTCATTCGCAATACATACATATGCGCATAATAATGTTACGTAATACATATTCTAATATATTTCTACTTTCACAATCACATGAATTTAAGGATTAACACAAATCGAATAACCCTGTAAATCATTAATCATATTAATCCTGGCAAATGAAATCTAAAAATATATATATACGATCACTCTGCTGATATCAAATAACAAACAGATTTCTTTGTTTATCTTCTCTCAAATAAAAAAGAAAAAGGAAGAAAGAAAGAAAGAAAGAAAAGGAAATGACAGAAAAGGAAAGGAAAGGAATTCAGAGAGAAATATAGAAATATATATATATATATAATTTGAAGGACGAAAAGCGAATCCTTGGTTGGTATTTACGATGTTTATTAGACTTCGTCGCATACTTACATATATGTACATATCATACATACATAGATACCTACTTACGGGATAAAGACGTTGGGGATTTACGATACGCAAGAAAATCAGTGACAATGAAAATAGTTGCGCAAGAACACACAAAGAAGGCAAAACAAGTTCATGATTCATAACTGGACTCATGAACGACCCGACGACCTAATGCTATTTGATTCTTTTGCCTTGTCATCTAACGATACAACTATCTATATATATGTAACTTCAATCTCTATCCTAACATTTATTTTCACCTTCGATCGATTATTTTTCTCTTCTCCATTCTTCGTGGAAATTTGTACTAACGTCATTAGACCATCGTTAGTTATATTTCTAATTCTCGAGAGAAATATTTTTTTTATGTTGTTCTATCTTTTTCTTATCTTTTCCTTAAATAAGAACTTGGAAATTAGTTCGTGACTTTAATAATTAAATTCAAGTTTTTCTCTTCAACATTTTTTATTTACTTTTTCGATCGATTATATTATCATCTTTCGTTACTCGTGAAAATATATTAGAAAGTCGTTAGATTTCCAAATGAGAAAATTTTTATTTCGAAAATACGTTCATCAAACGTTTCATTAAAAGACTTTGTCTTATCTCCTTTTTTCTCTCCCATACACAAGAACTTAGAAATTAGTTTAAAGTTAGAAACGATATCCCTTCCCTTCTTCCCCGTCCGCCCGGATACCCGTAGATCGTGGAAGATGAAACGTGGAAGACTAACGTGGGTGGTCAGATGTTAGGAACGATCTTTTCGGAGCTTCTTAGAAATCGAAGACCTCGAGTATGTCTTGTCTTTGTCCTTGAAGAGGACAGGAACGCCCTGTTCATTGCTTCCAAGTTCCGAAACTATGTTGTTTGAATGGCGTGTCGTAGGTATATAAAAGTCGTAAAAAAGAGACGAAAGAGAAATTCGTTCTACGGATTTCTTTTCATTGTCCCTTCAGGGAGAATGATGACGAATAGAGAAAAGTAAACGCGAATAGAATCATGCAAGTATTTCTTTTCTTTTCTTTTCTTCTTTTTCTTAACGAAGCCTTAAATCAAACAAACGACTTGACGAGTTTTAATAGAGCTGTCCCTTTTAATCCCCTGTCCCTTTTAATCGAATTTAATCGTATTTTCTTAGAAAACATTTGAGACGGGTCAATGATTATTAATCGTAACTGACAAAAAGAATAATAATAATAATAATAATAATAATATACGAAACGATTTGTTTTTATCGATTCTGTAGCTAAAATGCATCCTATTTATGACGTCAATTGTCTGACGCATCGATAGATCTTTATTGACGACAGATGATTAAATGAAATTACATATTTGTTAAAATATATAATACGTTGTTGTTGTACCTGTAAAATTGTATGTTATCGAATCGAAGTGATTACTATAAATTTTTGCTTTATAATTATTTATACGCTTCACGTTAGAACAATAAATAAAAAGGGAGTTTCTACTTATAGATAAGGGAGTGATATAGTCAACGTTATATACATATATACATACACACGTACATACATACATATAGACATATATACCTATATTAGTAGAGAGTATATATATTATATATAGTAAAATATATATATATATATAATGTGTAGGGATACATGCGAATACGAAGAAGAGACACGCATACTCGTTCCTCGTATTATACCCTTTCACAGATACAGGAAAGAGAAGGGGGCAGGCTATCGTGGTTATGAAGGAAACAGACGAAGGAACGAAACGAAGGAACAAGCACGTTGGGTGGTCCTGCCCCGCTGTTTATGGGGCACTGCATCTGCTGGCCCCGTATAAACCTCCCTCGACGACCTGTGTGGTCCCACCTTATGTCCGACTTTACATTCGATTCACTACTTGCTAATGGTAGCTGCATTAGCATTAGACCGTGCCGGACCCACTCTCTACCCCCTCTCTTTCTCTTTCTCTTTCTCTTTCTCTTTTTCCTTCCGTATTTATTCCTCACGTGTATTCTACACTTCCTGCCAAATAGTAGTATCTCTTTCTATATTTTATTTTATTTTATTTTATTTTTCTTTTTTGTCCTTTTCATTATTATTATTATTATTATTATTATAATTTTTTCCTCCCACTCCCACCCCTCCCTTTTTATTTTTATTTTCTTCTTCCTTTTTATTCTTTTTTATTTTTTATTTTCTTTTTACTTTTTTTTATTTTTTTTTGATTTTTCTATCCTACAATATCGCACGTAAGATTATCGATAACGAAAGGATTTTCAATTAGACGCTAGTGTAATTAGCTTTTCGAACACGACGATAGATGTCGCCAGGTCTCAAAGATATAAATTCGATTCGCGTCCTTCTTATTCTTCTATCGATATTCATCGATCATCGATCCGTACGAAATCGATCATTATAGATCAAATCCTCGGATGATAGAAAAGAAGGAGAGCAAAGTAAAACGAAATGAAAAAAAAGAAAATGTTGATAAAAATGAAAAGTAAATATAAGAGATAAATTAAAAAAAAAAAGAAAGAAAAAAACAAGAAAAACCACATCTTACCTCTTCGAAGTTTTTTCCTTTTTTGGATCAAGCGATTCGATCGATCTAGTTCGTCGAAAATTCGATGATCTTCCCCGATCCCTCGAGAGTCCACTTGAGTTGGGCATGTTCGTCTTCGCGGTAGGGTGAAAAATACTTGTGCGCCCGAGCGTACCACGGAGCGGACTCGATCAGTCTCGAACCAAGAAAGCATCGATTTCGCCATTGATCAATCGATCCGTACCTCTCGGATAAGATGCTGTCGTCGTCCAGGTCCCGTCTTGCTCGTCGTCTACCATCGGCCTGGACCACACGCGTCGTGTCGCCCTTTCTCTCTCTCTCTCTCTCTCTCTCTCTCTCTCTCACTCTCTCTCTCTCTCTCTCTCTCTTTCGCTCGCTTTCTCCTTGTAGTCATCACGATCTATCCCGCATCCCTTCTCCTTGGTTCAACGATCTTCAACGAGCGCGAGTCTCGAACACCTAGAAGAGAAAATTTCTTATCTTCTTGTCTTCTAATATTACTATTATAAAGTATCTGTAGAAAGAGAGACAAAGAGAAAGAGAAAAAAAGAGAGAGAGAGAATATATATAGAACGAATATAGATTAATCGACTACTTGAAAAATAATTACTTGCATTACATATAAGAAATGTACATTTCTTTTTTTCCGATAAGGAATAATATTTTTTATAATCCGTTGTAATAAAAAAAAAAAAAAAAAAAAAATGAAAGAAAAACATTGAAATCGAAATAGAATAATTATAATCGTAGGATCTTTTAAAGCGAATAACTCCCTCTCTCTCTCTCTCTCTCTCTCTCTCTCTCTCTCTCTCTCTCTCTTTTCTCCTCCCTTCTTTTCCTCCTCATTTTATTTATATTAAAAATGAAAATAATATACATACTTGAGGTGAGAAAAGAATTATAGGGGGCCTCTCTTTAACTTCTTCTTCTTTCTATCTTGTCGGAAACGAAAACGCTGGTTTGCCGTACAACATGGCGACGTACAAAGTTTACGTGCACGATAAGTGGACGATACGCGTGCATAAAGAGTATCGTCTTCGTGGAAGGAGGATGGAAAGACAAGAGGGTAGTACGCTTTGTCGAGAGGGCGAAGAAAGATATATATATATATATATATATATATATATATATATATATAAAGAGAGAAAGAAATATGGACAGTGAGTGAGAGAAAAAGAGTGAGAGAAAAAGATTGAGAGAAAAAGACTGAGAAAAAGAGAGAGAGAGAGGAGAGAAGAGAGGACTCTCTCCTTTTCTACCAGCAGCAAAGAGAGAGGCCACCCACGTCGAGGGCGCAAAGGCGATATTTAGCGGAAGGCAAATCTCTCTTGGACCACCCACGTTGAGACTTCTCCTCTTCTCCTCTCCTCTTTCTTCTTCTTCTTCTCCTCCTCCTCCTCTTCTTCCTTCTCTTTCTTCTTCTTCTTCTTCATCTTCTTCTTCTACTACTTCTTCTTCCTACAGTCCAAATTCCGAGCTACCTTATTTCGATGAAAAAAAGGGCCAAATGAAAAAAAAGAGACTACAATAAAATTTTACGAACGATTCATCCGATAATTCATTTCATATTTTGTCAAACGATCTAACATTTTTCTTCGTAACATATTGTTCCATATATATATATATATATATATATATATATATATATATATATATATATATGTTTATATGTATATACAGAATGCGGGAATGCATGTGATTCGTTATAAAAATTCACTGATAAGGAAAATGACTACATCATATCTTCGAGATGATATTATTCGTGCCTGCATGTTTCGCCGAGAGAATTCATATTTTGTCAATTTGAACTGATAAACGAAATCGAATGAAAGAAAGTGAAAACAAAAGAGATCGTTCTTTTGGAAACTTAACGAAATAATGGAAATATCTCTTATCTTATACAATACATACGTACAAAAGTCACTTTCTACACTAGAGATTATATCGATGATCTCCTATATACTACCGAATCGTCTGAATTTCAAATACTTTTCTAAGCTAGTAACTGGAACAAAAATATAAAGAAAAAAAAAGAAAAAGAAAAAGAAAAAGAACAAAATAAAAGAAAACATTTAGAATTATTCGCATTGCATAATACATTGTATAGATATGGTGTTGTTGTTAGGACGTTAAATAAAATGATGTATAGCGTCGAAACGGGCATATTTACGTCGAAAGAACGAAAGAACGCGCGCGCGCGCGTTGGCTAACCCACGTTACGCGTGGCTCCGTTTAATATCGAGGTTGTGCGTACGCGTACGTGTGTGTTGTGCGATTGTGTGCGTCTGTGCGTTCGAGGGACCACCCACAGCGAGTCCGAGGGGACCACCCAACGCGCCGCGCTATTATAAGGGGCCGTCTCCACTTCGCACTTTACCTTAACTCGATACTCTTACCCTTCCTTAACCCCTTCACGCCAGGAACCGCGAGCGTGCGCGAGCGTGCGCAAGCGAGACTTGCGCGAGCGTGCGCGGCCCCACCAAAACGAACGGCACACTGACTCTCTTTGCGCTCGCGCGCACCCACGTTTCCTTCATTCCTTTCGATTGACCTTCTGGCGTTCTCCTCGACTCCGTCGATTAACGTCCCAACTTATATACGCATGTACATATGCGTGACGTATGTATGTATGTGCGTACGTGAGTAAGTAAGTAAGTAAGTAAGTAGGTAGGTACGTATTATACACAAACCCTTTTTCTCACTTTTCATTTTTTTATTTATCACTTATTATCTTATTTTTTTCTTTGGGAAGAACGCATCCTTGAATCTTTTCTCTTTTTTTCCTTCTTCTCCTTCTTCTTCTTCTTCTTCTTCTTCTTCTTCTTCTTCGTTTTTCTTTCTTTCTTTTTTTCTTTCTTTCTTTCTTCTTCTTCTTCTTCTTCTTCTAGTTTTTGTTTCCTCTTTTTCTCTTGACTTTTTCTTTTTTTTTGAAATTATCTCGTCACTTAAATAGCAGCGTCGGTAATATTTCTATTTATTTCTTTTCACTTTACGAGGATCCGGAGCTCGTGCTTTTTCTTTTCTTCTCTTTCCCTCCAATTTTTCTTTACCAATTAAGAAAAAATCTTTTTTTTCGTTTCTCAATTCTTCTTTATTTAGTTCGATAAGTATAGTGATAAGAACAAGTAAGAAATACAATAGAAGCATTGTAGCAATTGATTTTCTCTCTCTCGTTGAAAAAAAGATTGGGAGACGTTCGATATTTTAGGAAATTCTTGCGAAACTAGGGGATCTCCTATTTCTCATTGAGGACTCATTGAGAATCCTTCGTCGTGGGGAGTCGCGATCCTGTCGACGGACAATGGGATGAAAAATAACGCGCTGGATAGGCTCGGGTTAAAGGCTTTCGTTGCGTACGACCAACGCACTATCTCTCTTTCTCTCTTTGTCTCTCTTTCTTTTCTTTTGCCTTTCATCCTCGTCCTTCGAGCAGTTGTGCCACACCTCCTCCTCCTCCTCCTCCTCCTCCTCCTCCTCCTCCTCCTCCTACTTCTCCTCCTTCTCTTTCTCTTTCACCTTCTTCTCATCCTTCTCATCCTGAGTTCAGCATCATCGTCTCACGGGGATTCAGCTAAGTCAATTCCACGTCGCGTAGGAAAGGCACAGAGGCGTTGGTGACTACCTGGGTGGTCCTCGTCCTACGCAAACAGAGCGCACGACTAGCAGCAGGTAGTGCCGCTAGTGCCTACGGAAATTTACTGACTTTCTTCATCTCTCGACGTACAACGGAAAAAGAGACTACGGAGAAGGGACACAATGCTTCTTGAACACCTCCGCTTATGTTACTCGATCCGTAACGAAGGTTTCGCTCGTTAAAATTTCAAGAAAGAGAGATAGAGAAATGTTTCAATGATTCAAACGATAGTTGTTCGTAATACAGACTTAATCAAAACTAAAATAAAGTAAAGCGAAAGGAATGAGACGTTAATGATAAGGACGAAATTGGCGTTGTTAATAAACGCCGATAGACGATATTATCTTGAAAATGAAAATATAACGCGATCATGGGCGACGAATGTTTTCTTTATAAATCCAAGATATAATATCATAATATACGTAACTCGGTAGTGTGGTTAAATAAATAATTAAATGGCATCACGGTGGTAAGTTTTCCGGAACGGGTCCCTAATAAGGTTCGGGCAACGTTAGTTGCTGTCGAGCGGCAAAGGAAGCGATGGATGCTTCCTTCGATGCTCGCAGGCTATCGCGATTCGTTCTCCACGGATTTACGATCCGGATTCGGGACATTTACCGATGTAAAATCAGCGCCCCTGGACTGGCCGGTACGCGGAGTTGGCCATATTGCTTTTCATTATGGCCCGCGGTGCCTTCTCGAGACCACCGACGTCGTCGCAATTAGTAAGTCCGATCCCCTTTTCTCCTCCTCATCCTCTTATTCCTCGTCCTTCTCTTTTCTACCATCCACTCGGTTAAACTAACCCTACCACACGTATCTAACGTGCGTAGGTTCTCGTCCAACTTCAACATTGTTTTAAAATTAATGATCTATGAGGGGAAAATGCATGTCCCGTTAACGACACGGTCTCCCTCTTTACCTTCTATCGTACCAAATAGCGCATCATAGGTCGATGTCTCACGTACGAATACTTATGAAAACTCGTATGTATGCGTGCATGTCATAGTAGATAGTATCTCGGTATACCATATCATTCGTCGAGACGATTAGAGATACATACGTGTGTCAACGTTCGCGAATAGCCCTTGGCACGATGGAAAGTTCTATCGAACTAAATTATATTCTACCGCCCCCATCCACTGCCCTCCCCCCTTTAAATCTTTCATAGCTCGAACAAATATCACAAGGAACGATAGAGACAATCTGTAGATAATCGAATATGTCAATTCCGATTGACGTATGATCTAGCACTATCGATTATTATCGCCGCAATACACAAAACGCACAATCGCGTAATATCAGAAAACGAGTTTGAAATAGGAAAAGAGAAATTCGGGCTCGGTCGAATCGTGTCGGTTCTTCGCGTGGGCGTTTGCGTCAAGATCTATCGCGGAAGGATAGATCGCGATAGATCGCATGGACGCACGGACGTACTGGCAACTTTAATACTTATCTTAGCTTGTGTCGTACGTTTTACGATATATTGCGTTGCCTCGGATTAATACACCACCGTGGGCGTTACCAACCGAATACGGAGACTCTACTTCGTGAACAAGGATCCACTAATCACGCGAGCTAGCGGATAAATCAAAATCATTCCTATAACTATCTTAGCTCGAATAATTCTCGCTTTAATAATCTCACAAAAATAAAATCTAGATAAGGATCATATCGTTTTAATATTATTAATATTAACAGAAAGTACGATCAAATGATAATCTCGTTGATCCTTCATTATTGCGTTTCAGAAATACTACGTTAATGTAATTCATTATTTCCTTTTCCTTTTCTTTTTCTTTCTAGTAGTAAAAGAAGAAGAAGAAGAAGGAGAAAAAGAAGCAAAAGAATAAGAATAAAAAGAAAAAGAAAAAGTTGCTGAAGAAGAGGAAGAAGGGTCTCCTTGCTTCGATCGTATCTGCGAAATAGAGACAAACGGTTGGATGGATGGACGGATGAACGGACGGACGGATGGACGGACGGACGAACGGACGGATGGACGGACGGATGAACGGACGGACATGTATGCCGCATTCCGTGTTTATTATTTTGCCGATGGGTGGTCCCAAGAGAAGTCCCGAGAGCCATCCTGGTGGTCGATAGCATCTCTCGCGTCTCTCGTGTGCACGCACCGTTGAACGCAGCCCCGATACAAGCAAACGAACGAACGAACGAACGAACGAACGAACGAACGAACGAATGAACGAACGTGCCGCATCGCGTCATTTTGCGTAAGGAAGTAGTCGACTTCTTCTTCTTCTCTCTTTCTTTTTTCTTTTTTTTTTTTCTTTCTTTTTTTACAATCCAAGTCCTGGAAAAAGGGACTAACTCGTACGCGTGTATGTATGTGTGTCTGCATTTATCTGTCTGTGTCTATATGCGTGTTAGAATATAGGTATTTTCTTGTTATACGTGGGTTGAATATTCAGTCGTGTGGGCAGTTTGCAAAAAGGAAACGCTGAGCAACAACAACTCTGGTTATACTTATATTCTTCGTTGAGTTACCCCCGAGGCTTAAGCATGATCCAACTTTTCTCTACTTCCCAATCCTCATATCTCTACTAGTATACCTCCTGACTCAGCCTCTACGTCGTGTCGCCAATTTGAAACGTCGTATATACACGTACGGTTTTAATACTTAGCTCCGAGCAAAAGAAGGTATACCTCTTGTCTTACAATGAAACACGCATTAAAGAGCACGCAAAGAGTAGATAATTGCTCGAGTCTTGAGTACGATAATATGTTATAACCAACCGGGGATATATGTAATATTTTCACCGATTACGATGTATTCACTTATCTCACGTATATTCCTCTTATTTACATCAAACTAATCGTTCGACATTCCATCGATGTGTGTGTGCGTCTGTGCGTATGATGTTAAAAATTTCAATACGTTCATAACTAGTGGCGTATAAAAAGAACGGAAGAAGAAAAAAGTGCGAATAAATAAATCGTAATAATTAAATAAACATAATATATATATATATATAATTAGACAAAAAATCTCTTTGTCAAAAAACCTATTGAATTAGGAGGAAAAAAAAAGAAGACAAAACAAAAGTTATAAAATGTTAATCACACAGTATCGGTGCGCCTGACAACAGGCAACAATCCAGGCATCGGAGTTAGCGTAGAAAAAGAGTTACACGGGGAAAAAGGGGAGGGGGCCGATTTCTCCTACTGATCTTTCTCTTCCTCCTTACCTCAACCCACCCCCTACCGCGCTGCCATTACGCTCCCATGTGCCCCCGCGGTCCGCGCTGACTCACCCGCTATCTCCCTCTCGCACTCATTAAGTCGATACCGCGTCGGCAAAGATCAAAAGGCCGTCTTCTCTGGTGGACCGCTTAATACCGGGTGGCGAGTTAAGAGTGTCGTAAAAATTATTAACGGTCGCTCCACACGGTGCCTCGTCGGCGATCCGCCGGTGCCCGGTGCAAGAGAAGAGCCGTCTTGGGGTGGATCAAAGGTAGACCACGCGGTATCAACGAATGTTTCCATCATCCTGTCCTTTTCCCCCTTCCATTCTTTTATCTTAGCGAGTAGACTGAAAAATTATCACGTAATATTGGATTTTATCGGCGGATTTATACCGGTATACCGGTAAGATCTCAATTATCTATACATACAACTTTGTACGATTATTATTATTATTATTATTATTATTATTATTATTATTATTATTATTATTATTATTATTATTATTATTATTGGCTACGTATTCTACGTTTTGTTAATTATCTATAAGATTAAAAGTATGTGAACGACAATTTAACGAAAAAAAGAATAAAATGATGTTTTCAATAAATCCGACAGAAAAATAGAAAGAGGGAGAGAGAGAGAGAGAGTGAGAGAGATGGGAAAAAACATGAAATTATTTGTTGCAACGAAATTTCATGATTGAAAAGGATATCGATTGATACATTTCATCGATCGATACCGGATACATTATTTTCGCCTTATCGCGTATTTTCGTAATCGGAGTCCAGTCTGTATGTATTTCATTCGCTTTACTCTCACCTCCGTCTTACCCCAACTCCTCCATCGCCTTTCTCTCTTTCTCTCCCCTTCTTTCATCTATCATTCAAGCTTTCGCGATTCACTGCTTCGGCTTAAAACGAAAAATGCCGCGAGCGTGTATCGACGATACGCGCGTTCAGAGTGCAAAATTATCTGCTGTTTGCCGAACCCGGTGCTCGGCTCGTTGTCACCGTGGGTGGTCGCGTGTTCATACATATATACATACGTACATACATGCGTACATACACACATCATACATACGTACGTATGTATGTACGTACGTGCGTTAACTCTTCCGATCTGCCAACTCTTTCTACTTCTCATACCTTCTTCTTCTTATTTTCTAACCTCTTTTCAGAAGAATACATCGTTCTTTCTATTTCATCTTTAATTGTTTTCTTTCTTTTCTTTCCATTTCTATTCTCAAATCGAACAATAAAAAAGAATCGTCCCGTACGGAAATATCATTATCGATAAATAACAATTCCGCTATCCTTCCGACACCTTTAACGCATTCGCGAAAAATATAACCTATTAACCGCTTACGAAAAGTGTTTGAGGCGTACCGCAAGAGCACGCGATCCCTTTAACCACAACGGTGCATTCACGGTGAGATTTTACATAGGGATGGGGTGAAAGGGTTAAAGAGGGGTAGGTAAATTGGTAGGAAGAAGAGGAGGAGGAGGAGGAGGAAGTTGGAAGGAAGAAAAAAAGTAATAAGAAATATCGTATCTATATCGTCAAGTTAAGTCTCGAGAATTTCTTCTATTAATATTCGTACCTGCTGTCTCGACCGGACACATATGAAGTCGTGGCATCGTCTTTAGGAATTGTCTCATTTCCGGTAGACGATCTTGATTAAAGGATTTCGGCCAGGTTCTTGTTAAGGTCCGATGAATTAGTGGACTATCTCTCTCTCTCTCTCTCTCTCTCTCTCTCTCTCTCTCTCTCTTTCTTTCTTGGATCCTGTTCCTAACCCTTTCTATCTCTATCTTCCTCGTTCTAGGATACGCCGCGTGAGACGCGGTGCGTATATAAAGCTTTCAGAACGGTGCGGTAGAAGGGAACGACGGAGAGGGTAGAAAGAACGAGAGGAGAATAGGAAAAGATGAGAAAGAGAGGGAAAGAGACGAGGTATGAGCGAGAGCGAGAGAGAGAGAGAGAGAACCGAGAAGACCGCAGCGATCCCCGCGCCCTCGTGCGTGTCGCGTAAGGAGGCGCGTCTCTGTGTGGGTAATGTTATTGCTCGAGGGAAAATGGTACCGCGTGTGTGGTCCAGCGTTGTGCTCCCCTCGACCGATCGCACGGCGCATCGGCGTATCCTAGCAACGGAGAACGCCACTCGTACCGACCAATCCCGTGCGAGGCAGTCCAGCTTCGGCCATTTTCGGTTATACTCGGCTCTGATGTCATTCGGTTGGTCACTCGCGTATCGAGTCGCGTGTCCAGTCGCGAAAATATATCTTTTGTATGTATATTGCTTGTATATATGTGCGTATTTATTTATATATGTATTACATTATTTAACGCGAACTAATTCCACGCGTAGATAGTTCCAACGAAAGACTTTCGTATTTCATTTATACGTTAATTTTTACAATGTAGTATCAGTTCGTAGTAGATGAGTTTCGGTCGAATAGTTACAATTAAAATGTGTAACGTTAAATAGTCGTGACGTGATCTTTCACTTCGACGACGTGCAGATAAAAATGTTTTGTCAACTTGGTTTCAACGTGTAAAGTTTAAAGATACGCAACGAAAGTTTTTTCAAGTACAATGTGTCGCGGGTACTCGATGGAACTACGTACGGTCCTGTGTATTCGCGCGGTCCGATCACGCTGTGGCGCTGGAGAGGGGAGGGCCCGTCAACTATGGCCGGCGCAGGCCACGAAAGAAATGTGGCAGCGCGTTTCGTTTAGTACGGACTTAGACTGCTCTAAGCGGCGGTCGTGTACGCCGGTGTCCGATAATAAAGACGGCGACGAGGACGACGAAGAGAATAAGATACGCGAGGAAGAATATTACGAAGTTGGCAGCGAGAAGGCAACGACGAGAAGCATCAAAAGAAAGAAAGAAAGACGAAGAAGAAGGATCGTGCGAGAAGGGGAAGAAGAAGGAAGAAAAGAGAAGACGTGATAACTCGCTGGTAGAGAGAGAGAGAGAGAGAGAGAGAGAGAGAGAGAGAGAGAGAGAGAGAGAGACAGTGTTCGTCGCTGGACCGTGGAACACTCTCGGTCTTCTTCTTCTTCTTCTTTCTTCGTCTGGCGTTGACGACACACGCGTGTGCCTGCTTCTTCTTTAAGACGATACTTACGCCTACGTGCGTGAACCGGATGTTCGTTGAATGAGAATAAACATTTTTACGAATATTGTCGAGAATATACCATAAAGAATAAATGGAACACGGTATATGGTAAGCTACGTGAAAAGCACGTGTTTTCTCCTCCCTCCCTTTCCCTTCTCTATCTCTTTCTCTCTCTCACACACACTGTCTCCTTCTCTCTCTCTCTCTCTCTCTCTCTCTGTCTCTCTCCGAGAGAACGAGCGAGTGTAGCCGCGCGCGCGCGCGCGCTCTGCAAGTTTCGCGCGAAAACGAGCCGCGGATAGCTTCACGGTGGTCGCGCGATATTTCAAAACAGTCCTCGCGTGTGCGCCGCGCGGCTCGTGTCGGTGTGAATCGAGAAGAAGGAGAGAGACGAGAGAGTGAGAGTGAGATAGTAAGAGACAGATAGAGGGAGAAAGAAACAGAGGGAGAGAGAGAGAGAGAAAAGAAGAGGAAGAAGGAGAAGGGTTAGCATAAAGATGAAGCGGTAGTGGAGGGGTGGGGGGTTGTACTCAAGTCGGTCGCGGTGGAAGGGAGGAAGAAAAGAGAGGTGCAGGTTCGTATTTACGCTCGAGCAGCGGTACGAGCAGCTAATCTATAAGCGGGAGCGCGCTCTTTCTCTTTCGTTCTCTTCGCGTACGACGACGTCTTCTTTACTACGCACGCTTGGCGCGCGTCAACTTTGTTGTTTTATCCCTCGTTAACTCGTGTTTCCCAAGTTGCATTTTTTTTATCTTCCTTTCTTCCTTCCTACCTTTCATTCATTCGTTCATTCTTTACTTTTTCTTCCGTATTATTCCTCGACGTTCGGGTTTGATTTCGTGTAAAAACGGTGCAATTGCAGTTGTGTTTTGTTCAACGGAGTGCAAACTTTTGTATAGTGTGTAAGAGAATAATAATAATAATAATAATAATAATAATAATAATAATAATAATAATAACAATAATTATAAAGAAGAAAAAGAAGAAGGAAGAGGAAGAAGAAGAAGGAAAAGAATTAGAATATACATACGATTCACACGAAAAGGCCAAGAGAAGAAGAAAAGAAAAAGTGAGAACAACTAATCCAGAACAGTTTTGTGAGATATATATATACACACACACACATAAATATATACACACGTACATATATATATATATAATCCTTTGGCCGTTAGAAGAGGTTATCTTTTTCGCGTGTTACCGCGAGAATATTCTCGTGTTACGTCACGTCGCACGTCACGTTAAGGTAGACATTCCTGACATATTTGGCGGGAATTTGAATTTATCGATTGGGACGAGCCAGAATTTCGTCGATTTGTATCTCACGTACTCGTTTATGCGATTTTCTCTTATAACCGAGAAAGGACGACTTTCCACGAAATAACTAAACCTTAAGAAAACCTTTGGGTCTCCTCCTTTATCCCCACCCCCTACACCCCCGTGTATAAGACACGTGGAGACGGTGGAGGTGGAGAAAGAAGTGGAGGTGGAGGAGGACGGCGGGAGGAGGGCGGGAGGTGGCGGTGGTGGTGGGAAGAGGAGGAGGAGGAGAAGGAGGTGGAAGAAGAAGGGGATATTAAAAATAGTTACACAGAGCGACGTGCCGGGGCGAATGCATGACGGATCATGGTTTCTGCGTCCGGCCCAACAGGGATCCTAGCGGGACGCCCTTCCGTCTTGCAGACGTCGTCGTCCTCTTCCTCGTCGACGAACACGGCTACGACGACGACGACGACGACGTCGACGACGACGACGGCGACGACGACTATTACTACTACGAGTTTAGCCACGCCATTAAATGGGAATGTTCATCGTTGCGAAAATAATTTCGCTAAGGCCATCGCCGAAAGCAACAAACGACGTCACGAGTCTGATTTATACGTCAGACCGAGCTGGACCGACGCCGCCATCGCCTTGGATCAACTCGAAAAGGTTAGGATGCCATTTCATTTTTTTACTTGCTTGCGTTTTGCTCTTTTAATCTTTTTTATTTTGTTTTTACTTCCGTTTGGTTTTTTTTTATTCCTCGTTTTCGTTTTCTTTCACCTCACCGTTTAGATTTGTTCATTAACAAGTCTTATCAATATTGGTAACGACGAAAAGGGTAACGCATTTATTACGAATTGTTGTTATATCATTGAGTTGAGTCGTACATAACCTTTATTTTTCTATTTGTTTCTATATCTTTTTCTCTTTATACCTATCTTCCTTTTTCCCTCTCTCTCTCTCTCTCTCTCTCCCCCTTACCTTTCTCTTTCTCTCTCCGCTTACTAAGAATTCGGCTAAAAACACGTCCTCGACTTCGAAGAAGAAGAAAAAGAAGACGAAGAAGAAGAAGAAGAAGAAGAAAAAAAATGAATAAAAGGTCTCGTGTTGTCGTACACGTAACCGGTATTTAACTTCGAGTCGTGTAATTTCCGTATCACTAGGGAAGGTATCGCTATGTTGTTTTAATCGACAAAGTATATGTTGTCTCTCTCTCTTTCTCTGTCTGTCTTTTTATTTTCTTTTTTCCGACAGTACTTCTTGGATATCAAATTCTCTCGTATACGGGATTCAAGCAAGGATCACACGTATCGTTGACGAACATTTAAAAGAATATCGTATTTTACTTTATTCCATTTAATGGGACGATATCTATGAGAAATCTCACAGGCTTACACATATTGTAAACAAGTAGTAATATATACATACGTATGGCTATAAATGATACAAATTTATAGTCTCCTCTCTCTCTCTCCCTCTCTCTTCTTCGAAATAATGTCGTAGGAATGTTTCGATTAAAAAATAAGCAAACGAACGAACGAACGAACGAATAAAGTTAACAGACGATAAAAGCGCTTTGCCGTGGAAGAAATAGATAATTATGGTGGTAATATGAAAAGGACATAAAGATAAAGATAAAGGTATAGAGAAAAAATAGGAATCCCAATGTCGATATGAAAAGATCGCACATATTTCAAATATATTTATAGATAATAGATAATAGGACGAACTTACGTTACCATTGAACATCCCAAGAGAGAGAGAGAGAGAGAGAGAGAGTAAGAGAGAACCGAAAAGATAACGATATGAATTCGATGCAAATTATATCTGCTCGTTTACCGGAACGGCGCCGTTACCTTTCCACGAAGCGTTACGATATCTTGGATCGGCGATTAAAGCGGGCCGTTTGAAGACCGAATACGCCTTTCGAGATCGTTCACCGTGCAGCAGCAACAGCAACGGCAACGGCAACGGCAATAACAGCAACAAGGAGTAGAAGGAACAGGAACAGCATCGTACCTCCTTGGAGAGGTGAGAGAGAAGGAGTATAGTATAGTATAATAAACGAAGTGGTGCATACGTATTCGTATTTTATAAGGAAAGGACGAAGAACAGTAAGATAGAAAGCGCGCGCAGCCTTGTTTACTTGCTTGCGTTTGCAAGAAAGAGAAAGAGAGAGAGAGAGTGAGTGAGAGATAGATACTCTCGACTAGCTGTAAACTTTCACACACGCGGGTGGTCCAGAGAACAACTGTGTTTCGTCGACGTTTGTGGCTATTGGACTCTCTAAGAAGGAGGTAAAAGAAAGAGAAAGATATATATATATATATATATATATATATATATATATAAAGAGAGAGAGAGAGAGAGAGAGAGAGAAGGACGCGGAAGATTAAATTGTTAGATTTACCGTATTTAAAAAACTGATTCATGTTGTTTGAATTTGTTCATAGGAAAAATAAGATATTCCTTTTCATTAAATGTATCTAAGAAATGTTGAGGCATATATATATATGTGTATACACACACAGACACACACAATGTATTGGTAGGATAGTATTTTATCCTTGTTTACTCTTCTTCCTAGATCCTTCCACGAGATTCTTCCTGTTCTCTTTCTCTTTCTCCCTTTCTCGTGCAGAGAAGGTCGACGAAAATGTGTACGCGGCGTGCGAAGCAGGAACGAAGCGTATCGCCTTTCGAAGGAGTCGGGTCTTCTTCTCTCTCTCTTTCTCTCTCTCTCTCTCTCTTTCTCTTTCTCTTTCTTTCTCTCACTACCTCATCCCACAAGCGTCTTTTACGATGCTCGGACCTCCCTGAAGCGGAGGACTCCACCTCCGCTCGACTTTTCTTGGAATTTTCTTTGAGCAAGGAAGACGTCCTATTACCTTTGTCTTCTTCTTCTTCTCCTTCTTCTTCTTCTCCTTCTCTTCTTCTTCTCCTTCTTCTTTTTCTTCTTATTCTTCTTCTTCCGTTCTGGTCGTCGTATCTTTTCAGAACGAATCTATCAAACTGGACGATTGAGACGTCTAAACTCGTTTCCTTTTTCTCTTTTTGTTTCTCTATCTAATAATTTCTTCTTTTTTCTTTTCTTTTTTCTTTCCTTTTTTTTTTCAATCGAATCGTGAAACGAAAAATGTTTGAATTGTATTAAGAATCAAATTCATACATTTTCCCGTTCAGTTATACATATACACGTTTTTCAGTACAGTATCACGATCGAGGTTCAATCACCGATTGAATCATCCGCAAAACTACTCGAATTTTTTGTAAATTACAATGACGTAACGAAGACCGAATCGAAGGAGACTTAATTGAGTTGTGCGAATCGACCTTTATTCTCATTCCATTCATACTCTCGTGTTAAAGTGAGAAAACACTTTACACCTTTTTTTTCCCTTTTGCCTTCTCCTTTTTTTTTTTTTTTGATCACGAAGTCGATAAACTTGCGGAAACACGATTCATCGATTCGCGATTTAATTTTTTTATATTTCTGGATTATTTTTGTTTTTTCTTTTTTTTTCCTCGACGTAGCTCGAGATTCCCTAGTTCGAGATTAGACGAGTTCGACGTGTTCCATCGGAAATTGATAAGGATCTATGAGAAATCGTTAAGTGGAATGAATCCTCGTTTCTACATTTCTTCTTAAACGTCCCAGTCTCCCTCCTTTCATCCCTCTACTCTCCCAACTACATACTCCTAGCCACCTTCAATCCGTTCGTAGGTTACTAATTAAGAATTTTTTTTTTCTTCTTCTTCGAATGGCGAGTGGTCTCTTCTACTCTCTTTGATGACGATGTTAACGTTCTTCGAATGAAACCAGTTTTATTTCGACGTTAATATGCATTCGCATCGACGTCTCCAAAAATCATTTCACCACAAGAATCAGCTGCCGTAGATCCCACTTTTCTCTTTCGTGATACACCAATCAACGAGATTTGTTTTATTAACACTTTCACAGGGACATAATAAAAATGTGAAATATATTTTTTCACGGGTCTGTATTATGTTTGTATTATACGGGGTAGAATATATTGTAGTTTACGTCAAAGATGATCTTTGATTCTTTAGATATCAATTTAAAATTTGTATTGAATTATATTAGATTTATATAATAAAAAAAAGGGATAATAAATATCGATCGACGTAGAAATGATTTATAAACCGGTAATGCAATGACTATCTGAGTAGAGATTCGACATCAATGGATGTATTCATAAGTAATAGTTTTGAAAAAAATTCTGAAGCCCTTTAACCTCGTTCAAAGACCTTTTTACTAGGTACATTTGAACGTACACACACACACTACATACACAAGAGTGAGTGTGCGAAAGAGACAGAAAAAGAGAGAGAGAGGTAAATCGGAGTATGTTTTACTGAAGCAGCCATTTAAATACGGTCGATCATTCAAGGAAGAAAAAAAGAGAGAAAGAGTAAGAAATGGAGAGCGAAGATGAAAAGCAGCAAAAGAAAAGGAGAGAACGGCAATAAAATAAAATTGAATTAAATTAAAAAACAAAAAGAAAGGAAAGAAAAGAAGAGAAAAGAGCACGAAAGGAAAGGAAAAAGAGAACGATAAAGATGATACACACATTTCTCTCAGTCAGGATAGAGATGATTTTTCTCTCTCTTTTTTATATCTAATGTATATAACCACATACACACACAGATATAGAGAGATTGAGGGAGAGAGAGAGAGAGAGAGAGAGAGAGAGAGAGAGAGAGAGAGAGAGAGAGAGAGAGAGAGAGAGATCGAGGTTGGATTGCTTCGAAGTAAAGTTTATTCGTGATTGAAACGATATATGAATATGAATATCTGTTCCTGTTTTAATCGTTATAACTTGTACGTATATACGATTGCACAATCTCTTTATTGGACCAGTAACCAACAATCTCTCCAAGGAAATAGTCTTTTAATATATCTCTCTTTTTCTTTCCCTCATCCTTTCTCTCTTTCTCTCTTATCCAAGAAAGGAAAAAGAAAGACGATGATCTGTCTTCAGAAACGAGGAAAAAGAATCAAATTCGAGGTCGATGCTCCACTTTTTTTCTACACCCTCGAAGAAGAGTTTCACGAAAGAAAGCCGCGTAGCTTCGTATTTTCTCCCTCTCCTTCTCTATCCCTCTATATCTTTCTCCTTCTCTTTCTCCCTCTCTTTCTCTCTCTCTCTCTTTCTTTCTATATATATTATATATATATCTTTCTCTTTCTCTTTCATTTCTTCTCTGTTTCTCTTCAGCTTCGTGACTCGCGTTCATCGCAGATGAGTCAGTCAGTTACGGGCACTGGCCTTCTCTTTCTCTCTCTCTCTCTCTCTCTCTCTCTCTCTCTCTCTCTCTCTCTCTCCCTCTCCCTCTCCTTCTCCTTCTACCTCCCTCTCTCTTTCTTTTTCTTGTGCACGCGTGCCGAGCCAAAAACACGCCACTCTTTGGTCTCTCTCTTCTCTCTCTCCCCTTCTCTTTTTCTTTCTCTCTCTTTTGCTTTGTTTTTACCAAACTCGATGATACATTAAAACGTAATTTGCGAGTTTGTATTCTTCGTCATACTTATCAATCGTTCATGTTCAACAACATTTATTTTTTACATGCAAAGCAACATGTATATATATGTGTGTGTGTATATATATATAGATATATATATAAATAGTAAAAGTAATACATAAATAAATATATGAAAGAAACAGATGTTCGATGCTCCATTAAATTAATAATCATTAAGATAATTAGAATAAATTTGAAGTTACAATATATGGAACGTATATCAAACGCGTTTAATCATATTACAAATTAACTTAGAATATTTCTATATTTCTATTCTTTATCTATTATGATATTTTATAAAATATATTCGTAAAATATATTCATAGGAGAGAACAATATTTGTTATATGTAAAAAAAAAAAAAAAAAGAAAAAGAAAAGAATAACAAATACAGATTTTGCCCAATAGAGAGGAATAAAGATGCGGAAATATTCAAATTTGTTTACGTTCGCTGTGCTATGCTTCAGACACTGACCTCGACCTCTTACCGTTCTCACTCGTATTGCATGTCTATCCATGTGTTCGTGATGATGTAGCGTGATACACACATACACACAAACACACGTGCAAGCACGATGCTGAATTACAATTATTTTTTTTTCATTTTTATTATTATAATTACTATAATTATTATTATCATATATAATCGAGTAACAATTTTATACTTTCTTTTATGCTTCTTTTTTTTCTTTTATACTCGTTTTATTTTTTTTTTTTTTTTTTTTTTTTTGGTTTTTTTCTTTTCATACAAGACTTGACAGGAAATTTATATTCGTAGATATAAATTTATAAGTTCTCTTTATCGAGATAAATTTTGGATGTTTCTCCCCACGGGTGCATTCGTAATTTCATAATCGTGCCTTGATTTTCTGACAGTCGAAAAGCACCACTTCGGAGCACATACACATATACACATACTTACACGCACACAATGCCGACCATTCACGCATGTTGCGCCGCGACGCGCCCGCTCGAGCGAGATTAAAGGGCGCCGACACGACGTGTGAGGCTTCCTATACACTAATAATACCTACTATGTGAAAGAGTGAGAGAGTAGGGTGAGGAAGAAAGAGAGAGAGAGAGAGAGAGAGAGAGAGAGAGAAAATACCGTAGGGAGAACGATATCGAAAAGAGATAGAATAAACGTTCCCACTTTCATCCCATTTAACTGAATCTTTTTTTATATAAAGAAAGAATTTTCCAATTGATTTTATTGTTAGACGCGAAGTAGATTTAAACGATCTTTCTTTTTTCCTAATAAAAAATAAAATAAAAATAGAAACAAGAAGTAGGAAGGAAATGTTTCTTTTTGAAATTTCATTAGTTTTTCTCGTTGTGTCTCGATTCTCGCAAAAAACGGAAAACACTACTTGGATTACTTTTCTAGCAAAAAAAAAAAAAAGGAAAAAGGAAATTTTCAAGTAGGAAGGAATTTGTTGAACGGTTCGTTATGCTGAAACTTCTTTGTACTTGTCACCGTCTTTGATCTCTCGACATTTTTCGAGTCTTCGTTTCCTTCGTAGGAAGTGACATTGGAAGTGTTTTTTCTAAAGAGACCATTTCTCGCGACGAATTAGAAAGAAATAGAGATAGAGAGATAAAAAGAGAGAGAGAATATTAGGGCGTGTCGAAATTTCGAGAAGAATTTCTCTGTCGACCACTGTCAGTTGTGTTATAAAGGCACGACAAAATAAGTAAACGAATGGAAGGTACACCCAGTCGAAGGTTTCCTTTCATCCTTGACGAAGGATACACGCCGCCACTGCCGCCGCCCTCTTTCCTTTTCCTCTTCGAAGATTTCTCCAATTTTTCTCTACATTTTTAGAAATCTAAACGCCATGGTGACCGCCTTTCCATGTCGCCGTAACCTTTCTAGGAACAATATTAAACTTTCTCAACTATTAAAAAAAAAAAAAAAGAAAAATGATAGACGAGATTTTTTCCTATTTTTCTCCTCTCCCTCTCTTTCTTTTTTCTTAGCCGAAATAGGCTAAATAGTTCTGAAAAAAATATAATTGACTTTTTTTTCCAAATATCTTATATCTATTATCCCTTCTTTTTCTATCGTTTTAATTCATAAAAATGGGATTAAAAATTGTGAAAAAAAATTGTTGAGATCTTTTTTTTTTCTTTCACCTTTCTCTGCTTTCTCTTTTTTCTTTTTCTTTTTTTACCTTTCCTAAGAAGCTAACCGTTGTAATCGATTTCAATGAAAATTCGGAGAAAGAGCGAGAAAGAGAGAAATGATCTCTCGATCGTAAGGATACGATCCTTCGTGTTAACTTGACGTGCGTGGAAGAATCGTAACTGGAATCTTCGAGGTAAGGTTTTCCTTTCGAATAGACATCGCCGTGAAATTCTTCGGCCGATTAGAGCGCCAGTCGGATCGAGTTTCTTGCGGACACTTTCGAGCCGTACCTACCGCAAGAAGCTATTCGTTTATCCAAGGAGTCGCGTGTAGTATGCAAGACCCCGTAGTACAAGACCGCAACACCAACTGCGGTTATGGTCTTGTTTTATTTTACTTTCATTTTAACTCTTCTTTCGTTCTTCTTTACTCCCAATCAATTCCCTAGACATTTCTATTTCCTAAGTTATACCTTTCGATTCATTCAAACGGATGTTACTTGGTATATTTATTTATTTTTTTTCTATTCGTCCACAAAATTTCATTTAAGAAGTAAGTGACGAAAGGAGAAGTCGATAAATTATATAAATGTAATACAATTATAATTTTGTCTCTTTCCGTCTGTCTCTCTCTTTCTCATTCATGTTGCGAGTACGATAAAAGAGAAGGGTAGGGAAGTAGTTGGGAGGCGTGTAGGAGACCCTCTTTTTTTCATAAGTGGTCCCCGCGGGCCTTATGGGGTTTCTCGTGCTGGACAGTATCTACATATTACAACCTCGTGGCGCGGAGACCACCGTCGTTGACATAAGATCCTGTTATGCTGTCTGCTATCTCTCCGCGCAGTTTGTGTCGTGCCATAAAAAACATTAAAGGTACGAATAACATAAATTCGTTAAACATCCCAACTTCTTTCTCTCTCTCCCTTTCTTGCTTTCATATCAGATCTCATCGTAGTCCTCTTCGTCGTCTCTCTTTCAATCCTTACTACGTTATGTAATGTTCACAAAATCGTTACATACTTACGTCATACCTCGAGCACGTGTCATTCGAGTAAAGAGTCTCATGGATATCGTCTCGTTCTCTTTAGAAAAAATTTTCAAAACGTAGATCAACGAAGGAATATATCAGGACCATGAGTTTTTGATAATAAAAATATTATTGATTCATTAGAAACGAATTATCAAAACTTGTTCATAAAAATTCGTAGCGAACAATTTCTCGAGCGAA